>NW_027331944.1:292354-366319 GCF_048418815.1 Hemitrygon akajei | reverse complement strand
AAATTACTCTTTTTCCTATCAACACAAAGAGAAAAAGAGCCTCTTTCCCATCATCTACAGTTGGTGGAGCGAGGCCAAGGGGTTGATTCGCTATTAATGATAGTTGAAATGACGTAAAACTAGCTTATAGCCCAGAAATGCTTTTTTTCCATTTAGCTTGTAAAACAAAACTAAATTTATCCAGGTGTAGAAGAGGATTTTGGATGATTAGCTTGTGTATTTGATCAAAATCAGGAAGAAGATGAGTGAGCAGTGAAATTTTCTTTCATTGTTTTCGACTTTTAAACTTGGGTTTCTATGTTCATTCCTTGCTTAATCTAGCTCCTTCCTGGTATCCAATGGTACCCATTGGAAAGAACGGAAAAATGCTCGCACTTCTGTGCAGGTATTTCCCAGCTTCCTGGGACAACGGGTCGAGCGAGAAGGAATTTCACAAATACCTAAATAAAAAACAGTCACAGCTCCAGGATTTCACCAAAAACAATCAAATATCCTAATGTTATTAGTGGTATTTGTCCCCACCAGCCAACACCCCCTCTTCCCAACCCCCGCTTCGGTAAAATTCCCTCTTTTTAATATGCGGCCGCTGTTAAATTCCGTGCTTGTTTATTTTGACTTTTTTACAGAGGTGTCGGAGCGGCTCTCCGGTGAGCTCTGGTAGCACTGCAGCCCTGAATGTATGAGACAGTACAGTGTTAAATGCAAAACCCTGAACAGTGTCGATGATCAGAGGGATCTTAGACTCCAAGTTCATCGCTCCCTGAAAGAGACTGCACAGATTGATCGGGTGGTTAAGAAGGCAAATGGCGTGGTTGTCTTTATTAGTTGAATTAGTTCAAAAGTCATGAAGTTGTGTTGCAGCTTTGTAAAACTTGTTAGCCCTCATCTGGAGTGTTTCATACAGTTCTGGTCACCCCCATTCTCGGAAGGATGCCGGGGCTTTGGAGAGGGCGCAGAAGAGGTTTACCAGAACCCTGCCTGGATTAGAGGGCATGAGGTATAACGAGAGGCTGGACAAACTTGTGTTGTTTTCTCCAGAGCGGCGCAGGCTGGGGTGAGACTGGACGGACGTTTACAAGATTACGAGAGGAATAGGTAGAGTGGACAGACGTTATGTTTTACCTGGGGTTTGAAATGTCGGACACATTTAAGGTGAGAGGAGATGTGAGGGGCAAGTTTGTTTATTTCCACAGAGTGCTGGGAAGCTGGAGACTATGCCTGGGGTGTTAGACCCCACCGGTCACGTGATCCCATTTGTCCCTCCCATTTAACCGCAGATGTAACGATCTCTTTGTGGATGTTCACAATCTCCAGATTGGTGGTCATGCATCCTCCATGTTGTGTTGGGAAATCTGATGTTGGCCACGGAGTCCCGTTAACGTCCCCCAACTCGCCTCGCTTCCTGAGGCTCCTCACATTTGTCCTGGAGCTTTATGGCTGTTGTGTCTTCTCCCGGACTGGGGTGGGTGAGAAAGGAGAACGTCCCAGGTTGTGGGGATCTTTGATTTCACTGCCTGCTTTACCGAGGGACTGGGAAGTCTAGCGGGGAGGATCGTTTCTGTGATGTGCTGATCTGGATCCAAAGGTCTCTGCAGTTCCTCGCAGTCACAGGCAGAGCAGTTACCATGCAAAGCGTGAAGTGTCCGGATGGGAAACTTTCTATGTTGTGTTGATAAAAGTTTTGGTGAGGGTCAAAGTATATCTGGCAAAGTTCTTGTTATTTTTGCTAATTCTGACATTTTAGAATCTTTTGTACAATAGTATGTACTATTCATTCAGTACCTATGTGTTGCTGGAGGACCATCAGTGATCGACCTTGATCCCTTCTCCCACCTGGTTCCATCTGCTCATCTTGTTCAACCTCTGTCCAGTCTCCTCACACCGTTTCAGTGATATACATCAACCATCTGGGTCATCCTCAGTCCGCCTTGTATCCCACCTCCTCAATGTTATCTATCAGCAAACTTTCTTCCAACCCTTGTCTTCATTGTGAAGTGTTCTTTTGTACCTTTGGCCTCACTGAGTCATTTCCAGAATCGGTTATTGTTAGTTGGAATGCCGGAGGGTCATCAGGTCCCAGTTCTGTTGTGCATTGGTGTGGAGGTGCTAGTTTATGAACAGTGACGGGCTGACACACTGCAGCATTTTACTGGCAGCAAAGAGTACTGGGAGAGTTGGTGCTTGGGCTCTAATCCTGTGATCGGCATTCCAGGCAAATGGAACTATTGGTGTTTTGGCTTTGACTTTGGTTTGAGTTTCTACAGATGGGGCTGTAAGATACAGATCCTGCAATGAAGCAGAAATTTTGAGCAGCTGGACATTGGTTGTGGTGAAATCTTAGATTGCACTACCCAGTGTGAGATGTGGGGACGATGTGTAAGACTCTTAGGGTCGGTGAGTGGCAGATTCAGCTGTGTGAGTCTGTGAGGTTGGGTCCTGGGAGATCACGGTTTTTGATCCAGGTAAAGTGGACCCGGGATTGAGCTGTTTGGGCTTGTGAGGTGTTGATCGAGTATTTCTGGTCTGGGATCAGATGTTTGTTTCTGGAGTTCCTTTGGAAGCAATGACTGCCAATCTGAGGAGAGGATGAGTTCCCATTTCATCCTCACAGGGAGAGGCTGTGAGTAAATGGGCTGTTCCGTGTTTACAACAGTAGAAATAGACCCTGAGTCTGGTGTTCAAACTGTGTTTGGAAATCCCCCCCCCCCACTGTCACATAGTGGAAATCAGGCAGCTGTGCTGGAGATCTGCACTAAAAACTGAAAATGTTTGAACTCAATCTGATGAAATGTTATTAATTGAATTGTATTGTAAGCTGTTCCTTACCTGCTGAGTGTTTCTGGTAATTCCAGTTTCTTTTTATTTCTTGGTTTATATTTCCTGAAATGGACCTATTTTAACCTGGAAATGAAAATGGCTATGATAGTTTGTAGGCCTCTGTTAGAGTCTCTGCAAGTCTCCCCTCTCCACGCCAGCGATGTTGTCCAAGGGAAGGGCATTAGGACCCATACAGCTTGGCACTGGTGTCGTCGCTCAAGGACACACACGCAGCCTCTGCCAAGGCTCGAACTAGGAACCTTCAGATCACTAGACCAACGCCTTAACCACTTGGCCAGGCGCCAGCACATGTGATAGTAGAACAGTAAAGAAAGCACAACGTTTCCCTTTAAATTATCCTGGTACCAATTTGTCTGTTTTTCCTGGAAATGTGTTCAGTACAGTTGTTGCTAACAAGGTGTACATGAATAATCTCAGGAATGATCGGCGTTATGTATGAGGAGCATTTGATGGTTCTGGACCTGTGCTCGATGGAGTTCAGCGGGACTGTGGGGGTGGTGGAGGGATGTATGGTTAAGTAAACTTACCGAATGCTGAAAATCCTGGATACAGTGGACATGGAGAGGATGTTTCCATTAGACAGAGTCTGTGATCTGACAGCACAGTCTCAGAATAAAGATGCTTCCTGTTAAAATTCAGTTGAGAATTTTTTTTTTGCCAAAATATGTCTGATCTATGGAATTTGTTGCCGCGGAGTCTGATTGAGGCTGCCATTTGGGTATATTTATGACAGAGATTAATATATTCATGATTGCTAAGTAGCTTCAGGGTTACAGGAGGAAGGCAGGAATATGGTGTTGAAATAAAAATCAGCCCTGGTTGAGTGGTGTGGCAGACCAGATGGATCGAATCATCTAATTCTGTTCCTTTGTCTTATGTCTTACCATGACTGAATGATGGCTCCTTCTTATCCCATATCGTTTTGTGACATATGAGGGACAATAAAAGATTGTTCACTGAGATCATTATATTTGCCTTCAACGTTTAAATTTCAGTGAGTTTTGTTCCTAGTAACATTAAGCAGAAATGTTTGGTCCTCCTTTGTAATGTTAATGTGCTTCATTATCTTTCATGTTAAAGTTAGACCTGCAGTGAGAGATTTATTGGAATAAAAACCACGACTGAAGGCGAGGGAACAGCAACAAGTGAACCAGCCCGAGGACTGAGAGCACCAACTGGAGAGAACCCATCTGACTCAGGGTTTCCATTGATCCAGTCAGGAGAAAGTTTGGTGAGTCTCGTTTACTCAAACACTGGTCCTTTAGACATTACATACCTGCACAAAGGAAGGTAGGGAATAGTTGGGAGTGAGACAGAATGTGCCCAGAAGAACCAGTTATGCCTCTGTCAGAACCAGTTGTGAAGAAGCCCCCCCCCCCCCAATGTTCCCTTTAAACTTTTTGCCCTTCACCCTTAACCCGTGTCCTCTGGTTTTTTTCTCCCCTAGCCTCAGTGGATAAAGCCTGCTTGCATTCACTCTATCTATACCCATCATAATTTTATATACCTCTATGAAGTCTCCGCTCATTCTTCTACGCTCCAAGGAATAAAATCCTAAACTATTCAACCTTTCTCTGTAACTCAGTTTCTCAAGTCCCGGCAACATCCTCGTAAACCTTCTCTGCACTCTTTCAATCTTATTAATATCCTTCCTGTAATTCGGTGACCAGAGCTGCACATGATACTCCAAATTCAGCCTCACCAATGCCTTATACAACCTCACCATAACATTCCAATTCTTATACTCAATACTTTGATTCATAAAGGCCAATGTACCAAAAGCTCTCTTTACTACCCTATCTACCCGTGATGCCACTTTTAGGGAATTTTGTATCAGTATTCCTAGATCGCTCTTCTATTGCACTCCTCAGTGCCCCACCATTTACCTTATCTGTTCTACATTGGTTTTTCCTTCTGAAGTGCAATACCTCACACTTGTCTGTATTAAACTCCATTTGCCATTTTTCAGCCCATTTTTCTAGCTGGTCCAGATCCCTTTGCAAGCTTTGAAAACCTTCCTCACTGTCCACTGTACCTCCGATCTTTGTAACATCAGCAAATTTGCTGATCCAATTTACCAAATTATTATCCAGATCATTGATATAGATGACACATAACAATGGACCCAGCACTGATCCCTGTGGCACATCACTAGTCACAGGCCTCCACTCAGAGAAACAATCCTCCGCTACCAATCTCTGGCTTCTCCCATTGAGCCAATGTCTAATCCAATTTACTACCTTACCATCTATACCTAGCGACTGAATCTTCCTAACTGACCTCCCATGCGGGACTTTGTCAAAGGCCTTACTGAAGTCCATGTAGACAACATCCACTGCCTTGCTTTCATCCACTTTCCTTGTAACCTCCTCAAAACACTCTAATATATTTGTTAAACATGACCTACCACACACAAAGCCATGTTGACTCTCCCTAATAAGACCCTGTCTATCTAAATAATTGTCAATCCTGTCTCTTAGTACTCCTCCAATATTTTACCCACTGCCGACATCAAACTTACCAGCCTATAATTTCGAGAATTACTTTTACAGCCTGCTTTAAACAACGGAACAACATGAGCTATCCTCCAAATCTCTGGCACCTCACCCGTAGATAACCCCATTTAAATATAACTGCCAGGGCCCCTGCAATTTCAACACTAGTCTCCTTCAAGGTCTGAGGGAATACCCTGTCAGGTCCTGGATATTTATCTACTCGCCTCAAGATAGCAAGCACCTCCTCCTCTTCTATCTGTATAGGTTCCATGACCTCAATACTTGTTTGCCTTATTTCCATTGACTCCATGCCAGTTTCCTTAGTAAATACAGACGCAAAAAAAACATTTAAGATCTCCCCCATTTCTTTCGGTTCCATACATAGCCGACCACTCTGATCTTCAAGAGGACCAATTTTATCCCTTACTATCCTTTTGCTCTTAACATCCCTGATGTAGCTCTTTGGATTATCGTTCACCCTGACTGCCAAAGCAACCTCATGTCTTCTTTTAGCCCTCCTGATTTCTTTCTTAAGTATTTTCTTACTCTTTTTATACTCCTCTAGTACCTTATTTGCTCCCTGCTTCTTATACATGTCATACATCTCTCTTTTTCTTTATCAGAGTTCCCTGGAGAACCAAGGTTCCTTATTCTTATTCATTTAGCCTTTAATCCTGAGACTTTGTTCCCAGGGTGTCCTCATGGGCCGTCCAGAAATGATTTCAGCTGGTGACAACCCTGTTTTCCCCTGTGGGGTAACCCTCATGTGGAATCGGGCTAATGGTCGGACCTTCAACCAAGTGAGTCCAGTCTCCGCTGTTAGTCTGGCCAGTTTACTCTTCAGAGTTGCATTGGCTCTTTCCACCATACCGGTGGCCCGTGAGTGGTGTACACAGTGGAATTGTTGCTTGATAGCTAGTTCGTTACGTACCCCTTCGTTTACTTTCACCACAAAGTGTGGGCCATTGTCAGAGCTCAGCATCTCTGGCAGGCCGTACCTGGGAATTATTTCCCGTAATAATACCTTCACAACAGTCAGCAGTATTAATGGTCGTTGGAAAAGCTTCAACCCATCTACTAAACACGTCTATAATAACTAAGCAGTATCTATAGCAATGTACTCGAGGCAATTCAATGAAATCAACTTGTAGACACGAAAAGGTTTCACCTGTCTAGGGAGTCGTACCCGGTGTGCAGGGTACAGGTTACCAACCATTCCCTCCTTTTCCAAGTGTGTACAGTTATGTACATAATTGACCAATGTTAGTAAAGACTGTGTAGGAACACAAACCTGTCCCACTGGGTGATCCAAAAACCTAGGTCGGGGTCTTTCTGGCATCCCATCTGGGACCACAGTTTGCGCTCATCCTCAGAGACGTCCCCCTGAAAAGTACGCACCTCCCGCATGTCTGGCAAACCCGTCCTGCTTGAGTCATGGAGGATTGCTTGACGGGAACCCGAGCGGACTACAGCTACCGAGGATTGTGCCGCACTTTTCGCTGTCTCATCTGCTAAAGCATTGCCCGTAGTGACCAGGTTAGACATGCGGACGTGGGCTGCACACTTAATAATAGCCGAAACTCGAGGTAGCTGTAGAGCGGTGAGTAAGTTGTTTACAAAGGTGGCATTACTAATGGGGTGGCCAGAGGAAGTCAGGAATCCCCGTGTTCCGAGAGAGCCCCGTAGTCATGTACCATTCCAAACGCATAACGGGAGTCTGTGTGAACGTTCCCATTTCTGTCTGTTGCTGGGAAACAGACACGAGTCAGAGCAAACAGCTCAGCCTTCTGGGCGGAGACAGCTGCTTCAAAAGAGGCCTGCTCAATTACTTCACTGTCCGTCACTATCGCATAGTCAGAATGTCGTTTTCCTGATGGATCCACAAAAGAGCTTCCATCCTCGTAAAAAGTTGCCTCAGGCTTGAGGGGGTATTGCAGAATGGATGGGAGAGTCTGTCCTTCTTTCACTGTGATCCAGACAGGGGGCAGTTGGTGCGGCCGACTTCATGGCCTGAAATTGCCCAGAGATGTGGTGCAACATCTTGGGTTTTGTCGATATTAAAAGAGAGTTTTACTAGATGTCCCGTCTTCACTTCCGACTCCTTTCACCGCGCACGTGAGGGCAGATCCCGGTTTTGGGAGCCCATGTGTGACGTCAGGCGTGTGGGGAGAGGAGCTGTATGACGTCACCTGTGGGAGAGCGCTGGCATTTAATGGACCTTTCAGTGGGACAACAACATTAATGACGGGTTTCATCACTGAATCCAGTGTTGTGGGATGTACAGTCTCCTGTTATGTGTCCGGCTGTGCCGTGTTGTTGGTGGAGTGGGCAGCGTGCTGTTTGTCTCGATTCGGGTCACAACACCAGAATTGCCAGCGGGGTCCCCACACAGTGTATTAGTCAACAGAAAACCTCTCGTCCCTGCAGTCTTTGTCTCCTGGTAAACTCAACACCCTGACAGTGTGGACCATAGATACCCCTTCCTCTCAGAGTCAGGGAATCATTCTGTCAGCTGATCGCTGAGAGGAATTATATTTATTGGTCATTAAAGTTCACCCAGATTCGTTTGGACGGATTTGATGTGGAGTTCGGGGTGTCACAGTGAAAGGGCCGGACGGCCGAACTCTCTCCGTTGTCCAAACATCCTTCCAGGTGAGGCGACACTTCACCTGTGAATCTTCCGGGGTCGCCTGTTGTGTCCGCTGCTCCCGATGCAGCCGCCTCGACACTGGTGACACCGGCTACTCCGCAGTTATGTGGGGTAGGGTTGTTTTTTGGGGGGGCATCAATATTATAGTTCCCTTTTGTCTGGAGGGGTGGGTTTGGGGGTTGATGATCAGGATGACGTTCTGTTTTATGCGGGGGGTGGGGTGGGAGTTTGATTTTTCTCCCTGAGCGACTTTCATGCTCTTTCTTTGTTTCGTGGTTCTCCGGAGAAGAACAAAAAAACTTGTTTATGGATACCTGCTTTATAATAAATTAAACTTTGAACTATCCGCTCCGAGCGGGAGTTCCCGGTGTCCAAACATTTTCATTCCGATTCCCATTCTCGTTCCGACGTGTCAACCCATCGCCTCCTCTTGTGCCAAGATGAGGCTACCTTCAGGGTCCAGGATCAGCACCTCATATTCCGTGTATGTACCCCCACCCCCACAACCTGATGGCATGAATATCGATTTCTCCTTCCGGTGAACAAATTTCCCTCACACCCCTCCCTCCCACTCCCTCTCTTCCTCTCTGACTTTTCACGCCCTCTCACCTGCGTATCACTTCTCTCTGGGTCCACTGCTCCATATCTTTCTCCTATTCTCCACTCCCCTCTCCTATTAGACTCTATTTTCTTCAGCTCTTGAGCTTTCCCACCAACCTGGCTTCACTTATCACCTTCCAGCGAGACATTTCCTCACCCGCTCCGATTTTATTCAGATATTTCTCCCATCCCATCTCAGTCCTGAAGGAGGGTTCAACTGAAACTCTTTTCGATAGAGGCTGCCCGGCCTGCTGAGTTCCGCCGGCATTTTGTTTGTGTTGCTCTGAATTTCCAGCATCTGCAGACTTTGTGGTGTTTGTGATTGACCTCTCCGTTGTCCCTCCCGCCTCCAGCCACTAGTGGCGCTGCATGGACCTCCAGAGACTGGTGGCGCTGTATGGACCTCCAGAGACTGGTGGCGCTGCACGGACCTCCAGAGACTGGTGGCGCTGCATGGACCTCCGGCCACGGGTGGCGCTGCGGAGAAACGTCTGCTATACGCATGCGCATTGCTCTCTGCAGCTGTTGGCCGGTCTCCGATTCGAGCGGATGTGAGTCGGGGCTGATCCCAAAATTGTGTAAATGTGGGTCGGTTGCATCATTGGGAAAGGGCCGGGCCCGAGCTCTGCCGGACGGCTGGAGCAGGGGTGCCGTGGCAATTTTTTAGGTGCCGGAGCTGTACGGGGTGGGGGGGGGGGGGGGGGGTGGTGTGGTTGATAAGATCGTGGCCTAAGTTAGAAGGCTTAAAGTTATACAACTCTCGGTACCTGCACGTGGTTCAACTCTTTGAGTGATTATGCATAAAGTTTTGTCAGAAACGAGCCACGCTCCCGAATAATGGCTTCAAGACAAATTCAAGGAAACAAAGTTTATTAACAGTTCTGCAGAGCTGGGCTCCCTCAGAGAAGGGAACCCTGAACCTTACAGGGCAACAGGTTTTATCCTTCTTCATTACTCCTCCCCTCCCTGACTCGGGAGGTACATAGTCTTATCCCATTCCATATTTGGAGTTGTTTTTTTACACGTTTCTGTAAAACAATAGTCCATATCTCAGGACTTCAATGATTCCACAAGCAATTAATCTCGTCAGGGCTTCTGCATTCCTGCTTATCAGACATAATTAAATCACATTTGTTTACTGCACCGACCCCCCCCCCAACCTCTTTCAGAAACGCACATTTTAATTTATGGCTTCAGCTCTCACAGTTTGAAATTAATAACTTTTGCGGTATTTCTGTTTCAGATAATTGAAAATTGCTCGGTTTTGTAAAATTGACTTGTTCCACCTTAGGCCACGAAGTTATCAATCACCTTTCGTGTGTGACACCCAATTTGTCTACCTGTTCATTTCATGTACTGGGCAACTTCCTTGCCCCATTCGTGTAATGAGCAGGTACACAAATTGGGTGTGACATATATAGGGCTTCTTATAATGTCAAGCAGTAAACCAAGATGAAAGAAATATGTGAATTCCAGAGCTCCACAGAAATATAGTGATAGCTAAGACATTAACAAGATTACAGCCTCTCACTACATTTCAGTGTATAACTGGTACAATTAAACATATAATACTTAATAATATGACAAAGTATTGCACGGTTGCACTTAACTGATTATCATAAAATATAATTATCAAGCAAGTAAAATAACTTTGTTTGCTTAGAAGCCAAAGGGTTGTTAGTGAGAAAAATTTACTTTAGGATTAGCGAGTAATCCACGGACCACCACAGATGTAGCCTTACTAATACGACTGAGTCAGAGCAGACGGCAGGGCCCGCAGCGCTTAGCAGTGTTCCTCAGAGGTATAAAAATAACAGAAATAAAGCAATTCACTTTTTTTTTACACTTTTAGCCACCTAAATTGGAACCAAGTAATCAAGTATGAAAAAAGAACGTCTGACGAACTATTGCTAAAGCCAGGAATATTGCTGAATATTAGTCTCAAAAGTGGTAGGTTGGCAACTCTGCCTCGTACCGTTTCTCTCGCAGAAATGGTTGGACGGGAAGTGTACCTGTGAGTGTCGATACTCACAATATTCTCACACGTCGGGTGTTACGTGGTTCGATCTTTACAGATTCTGTTTAGTCTTTAAATATATAAAAAGTTAAAGAAGCTTGAATCTTTACATGAATTATTATTGCATTTATACAAATAGAAAATATCGTAGTTTGCAAGTGACAAATGTTAACGGGAGGACAGCAACCATTTGGGAGTTTTGGAAATGCATTTCATCTCGTTCATTGCCTCACTAAATTACTCTTTTTCCTATCAACACAAAGAGAAAAAGAGCCTCATTCCCATCAGCTACAATTGGTGGAGCGAGGCCAAGGGGTTGATCCCCTATTAATGATAGTTGAAATGACGTAAAACTAGCTTATAGCCCAGAAATGCTTCTTTTCCATTTAGCTTGTAAAACAAAACTAAATTTATCCAGGTGTAGAAGAGGATTTTGGATGATTAGCTTGTGTATTTGATCAAAATCAGGAAGAAGATGAGCAAGCAGTGAATTTTTCTTTCGTTGTTTTCGACTTTTAAACTTGGGTTTCTATGTTCATTCCTTGCTTAATATAGCTCCTTCCTGGAATCCAATGGTACCCATTGGAAAGAGCGGAACAATGCTCGCGCTTCTGTGCAGGTATTTCCCAGCTTCCTAGGACAACGGGTCGAGCGAGAAGGAATTTCACAAATACCTAAATAAAAAACAGTCACAGCTCCAGGATTTCTCCAAAAACAATCAAATATCCTAATGTTATTAGTGGTATTTTTCCCCACCAGCCAACACCCCCTCTTCCCAACCCCCGCTTCGGTAAAATTCCCTCTATTTAATATGCGGCCGCTGTTAAATTCCGTGCTTGTTTATTTTGACTTTTTTACAGAGGTGTCGGAGCGGCTCTCCGGTGAGCTCTGGTAGCACTGCAGCCCTGAATGTATGAGACAGTACAGTGTTAAATGCAAAACCCTGAACAGTGTCGATGATCAGAGGGATCTCAGACTCCAAGTTCATCGCTCCCTGAAAGAGACTGCACAGATTGATCGGGTGGTTAAGAAGGCAAATGGCGTGGTTGTCTTTATTAGTTGAATTAGTTCAAAAGTCATGAAGTTGTGTTGCAGCTTTGTAAAACTAGTTAGACCACATCTGGAGTGTTTCATACAGTTCTGGTCGCCCCCATTCTCGGAAGGATTTCGGGGCTTTGGAGAGGGCGCAGAAGAGGTTTACCAGGACACTGCCTGGATTAGAGCTTGACTGGACTGCCAACACAGATGCCTTGTGCAGGAAGGCACAGAGTCGAATGTACTTCCTAAGAAGGTTGGCGTCATTCAATGTCTACAGTGAGATGCTGAAGATGTTCTATAGGTCAGTTGTGGAGAGCGCCCTCTTCTTTGTGGTGGCGTGTTGGGGAGGAAGCATTAAGAAGAGGGACGCCTCACGTCTTAATAAGCTGGTAAGGAAGGCGGGCTCTGTCGTGGGCAAAGGACTGGAGAGTTTAACATCGGTAGCTGAGCGAAGGGCGCTGAGTAGGCTACGGTCAATTATGGATAACTCTGAACATCCTCTACATAGCACCATCCAGAGACAGAGAAGCAGTTTCAGTGACAGGTTACTATCAATGCAATGCTCCTCAGACAGGATGAAGAGGTCAATACTCCCCAATGCCATTAGGCTTTACAATTCTACCTCCAGGACTTAAGAACTTTTTAAAAGCTATTAATGCTTTTTGAGACGGTGATTTAGATGCATATCATATTTTTTTTTTTTTACTGAGTTAAGTATTGTATGTAATTAGTTTTGCTACAGCAAGTGTATGGGACATTGGAAAAAAAAGTTGAATTTCCCCATGGGGATGAATAAAGTATCTATCTATCTATCTATCTATCTATCTAGAGGGCATGAGCTATAATGAGAGGCTGGACAAACTTGTGTTGTTTTCTCCAGAGCGGCGCAGGCCGGGGTGAGACTGGACAGACGTTTACAAGATTACGAGAGGAATAGGTAGAGTGGACAGATGTTATGTTTTACCTGGGGTTTGAAATGTCTGACACATTTAAGGTGAGAGGAGATGTGAGGGGCAAGTTTGTTTATTTCCACAGAGTGCCGGGAAGCTGGAGACTATGCCTGGGGTGTTAGACTCCACCGGTCACGTGATCCATTTGTCCCTCCCATTTAACCGCAGATGTAACGATCTCTTTGTGCATGTTCACAATCTCCAGACTGGTGGTCATGCATCCTCCATGTTGTGTTGGGAAATCTGATGTTGGCCACGGAGTCCCGTTAACGTCCCCCAACTCGCCTCGCTTCCTGAGGCTCCTCACATTTGTCCTGGAGCTTTATGGCTGTTGTGTCTTCTCCCGGACTGGGGTGGGTGAGAAAGGAGAACGTCCCAGGTTGTGGGGATCTTTGATTTCACTGCCTGCTTTACCGAGGGACTGGGAAGTCTAGGGGGGAGAATGGTTTCTGTGATGTGCTGATCTGGATCCAAAGGTCTCTGCAGTTCCTCGCAGTCACAGGCAGAGTAGTTACCATGCAAAACGTGAAGTGTCCGGATGGGAAACTTTCCATGTTGTGTTGATAAAAATTTTGGTGAGGGTCAAAGTATATCTGGCAAAGTTCTTGTTATTTTTGCTAATTCTGACATTTTAGAATCTTTTGTACAATAGTATGTACTATTCATTCAGTACCTATGTGTTGCTGGAGGACCATCAGTGATCGTCCTTGATCCCTTCTCCCACCTGGTTCCATCTGCTCATCTTGTTCAACCTCTGTCCAGTCTCCTCACACCGTTTCAGTGATATACATCAACCATCTGGGTCATCCTCAGTCCGCCTTGTATCCCACCTCCTCAATGTTATATATCAGCAAACTTTCTTCCAACCCTTGTCTTCATTGTGAAGTGTTCTTTTGTACCTTTGGCCTTGCTGAGTCATTTCCAGAATCGGTTATTGTTAGTTGGAATGTCGGAGGGTCATCAGGTCCCAGTTCTGTTGTGCATTGGTGTGGAAGTGCTAGTTTATGAACAGTGACGGGCTGACACACTGCAGCATTTTACTGGCAGCAAAGAGTACTGGGAGAGTTGGTGCTTGGGCTCTAATCCTGTGATCGGCATTCCAGGCAAATGGAACTATTGGTGTTTTGGCTTTGACTTTGGTTTGAGCTTCTACAGATGGGGCTGTAAGATACAGATCCTGCAATGAAGCAGAAATTTTGAGCAGCTGGACATTGGTTGTGGTGAAATCTTAGATTGCACTACCCAGTGTGAGATGTGGGGACGATGTGTGAGACTCTTAGGGTCGGTGAGTGGCAGATTCAGCTGTGTGAGTCTGTGAGGTTGGGTCCTGGGAGATCACGGTTTTTG
Source organism: Hemitrygon akajei (assembly GCF_048418815.1). Taxonomy (NCBI): domain Eukaryota; kingdom Metazoa; phylum Chordata; class Chondrichthyes; order Myliobatiformes; family Dasyatidae; genus Hemitrygon; species Hemitrygon akajei. Next base: position 352,384 of record NW_027331944.1, on the reverse strand, counting down.
ATCCAGGTAAAGTGGACCCGGGATTGAGCTGTTTGGGCTTGTGAGGTGTTGATCGAGTATTTCTGGTCTGGGATCAGATGTTTGTTTCTGGAGTTCCTTTGGAAGCAATGACTGCCAATCTGAGGAGAGGATGAGTTCCCATTTCATCCTCACAGGGAGAGGCTGTGAGTAAATGGGCTGTTCCGTGTTTACAACAGTAGAAATAGACCCTGAGTCTGGTGTTCAAACTGTGTTTGGAAATCCCACCCCCCCACTGTCACATAGTGGAAATCAGGCAGCTGTGCTGGAGATCTGCACTAAAAACTGAAAATGTTTGAACTCAATCTGATGAAATGTTATTAATTGAATTGTATTGTAAGCTGTTCCTTACCTGCTGAGTGTTTCTGGTAATTCCAGTTTCTTTTTATTTCTTGGTTTATATTTCATGAAATGGACCTGTTTTAACCTGGAAATGAAAATGGCTGTGATAGTTTGTAGGCCTCCATTAGAGTCTTTGCAAGTCTCCCCTCTCCACGCCAGCGAGGTTGTCCAAGGGAAGGGCATTAGGACCCATACAGCTTGGCACCGGTGTCGTCGCTCAAGGACACACACGCAGCCTCTGCCAAGGCTCGAACTAGCAACCTTCAGATCACTAGACCAACGCCTTAACCACTTGTCCACGTGCCAGCACATGTGATAGTAGAACAGTAAAGAAAGCACAACGTTTCCCTTTAAATTATCCTGGTACCAATTTGTCTGTTATTCCTGGAAATGTGTTCAGTACAGTTGTTGCTAACACGGTTTACATGAATAATCTCAGGAATGATCAGCGTTATGTATGGGGAGCATTTGATGGTTCTGGACCTGTGCTCGATGGAGTTCAGAGGGACGGTGGGGGTGGTGGAAGGATGTATGTTGAAGTAAATTTACCGAATGCTGAAAAGCCTGGATACAGTGGACATCGAGAGGATGTTTCCATTAGACAGAGTCTGTGATCTGACAGCACAGTCTCAGAATAAAGATGCTTCCTGTTAAAATTCAGTTGAGAATTTTTTTTGCCAAAATATGTTTGATCTATGGAACTTGTTGCCACGGAGTCTGATTGAGGCTGCCATTTGGGTATATTTATGACAGAGATTAATATATTCATGATTGCTAAGTAGCTTCAGGGTTACAGGAGGAAGGCAGGAATATGGTGTTGGAATAAAAATCAGCCCTGGTTGAGTGGCGTGGCAGACCAGATGGATCGAATCATCTAATTCTGTTCCTTCGTCTTATGTCTTACCATGACTGAATGATGGCTCCTTCTTATCCCATATCGTTTTGTGACATATGAGGGACAATAAAAGATTGTTCACTGAGATCATTATATTTGCCTTCAACGTTTAAATTTCAATGAGTTTTGTTCCTAGTAACATTAAGCAGAAATGTTTGGTCCTCCTTTGTAATGTTAATGTGCTTCATTATCTTTCATGTTAAAGTTAGACCTGCAGTGAGAGATTTATTGGAAGAAAAACCACGAGTGAAGACGAGGGAACAGCAACAAGTGAACCAGCCCGAGGACTGAGAGCACCAACTGGAGAGAACCCATCTAACTCAGGGTTTCCATTGATTCAGTCAGCAGAAAATTTGGTGAGTCTCGTTTACTCAAACACTGGTCCTTTAGATATTACGTACCTGCACAAAGGAAGGTAGGGAATAGTTGGGAGTGAGACAGAATGTGCCCAGAAGAACCAGTTATGCCTCTGTCAGAACCAGTTGTGAAGAAGCCCCCCCCCCCAATGTTCCCTTTAAACTTTTTGCCCTTCACCCTTAACCCGTGTCCTCTGGTTTTTTTCTCCCCTAGCCTCAGTGGATAAAGCCTGCTTGCATTCACTCTATCTATACCCATCATAATTTTATATACCTCTATGAAGTCTCCGCTCATTCTTCTACGCTCCAGGGAATAAAGTCCTAAACTATTCAACCTTTCTCTGTAACTCAGTTCCTCAAGTCCCGGCAACATCCTCGTAAACCTTCTCTGCACTCTTTCAACCTTATTAATATCCTTCCTGTAATTCGGTGACCAGAGCTGTACATGATACTCCAAATTCGGCCTCACCAATGCCTTATACAACCTCACCATAACAGTCCAATTCTTATACTCAATACTTTGATTCATAAAGGCCAATGTACCAAAAGCTCTCTTTACTACCCTATCTACCCGTGACGCCACTTTTAGGGAATTTTGTATCAGTATTCCTAGATCCCTCTTCTACTGCACTCCTCAGTGCCCCACCATTTACCTTATCTGTTCTACATTGCTTTTTCCTTCTGAAGTGCAATACCTCACACTTGTCTGTATTAAACTCCATTTGCCATTTTTCAGCCCATTTTTCTAGCTGGTCCAGATCCCTTTGCAAGCTTTGAAAACCTTCCTCACTGTCCACTATACCTCCGATCTTTGTATCATCAGCAAATTTGCTGATCCAATTTACCAAATTATTATCCAGATCATTGATATAGATGACAAATAACAATGGCCTCAATACTTGTTTGCCTTATTTCCATTGACTCCATGCCAGTTCCCTTAGTAAATACAGACGCAAAAGAAACATTTAAGATCTCCCCCATTTCTTTCGGTTCCATACATAGCCGACCACTCTGATCTTCAAGAGGACCAATTTTCTCCCTTACTATCCTTTTGCTCTTAACATACCTGATGTAGCTCTTTGGATTATCCTTCACCCTGACTGCCAAAGCAACCTCATGTCTTCTTTTAGCCCTCCTGATTTCTTTCTTAAGTATTTTCTTACTCTTTTTATACTCCTCTAGTACCTTATTTGCTCCCTGTTTCTTATACATGTCATACATCTCTCTTTTTCTTTATCAGAGTTCCCTCGAGAACCAAGGTTCCTTATTCTTATTCATTTAGCCTTTAATCCTGAGACTTTGTTCCCAGGGTGTCCTCATGGGGCGTCCAGAAATGATTTCAGCTGGTGACAACCCTGTTTTCCCCTGTGGGGTAACCCTCATGTGGAATCGGGCTAATGGTCGGACCTTCAACCAAGTGAGTCCAGTCTCCGCTGTTAGTCTGGCCAGTTTACTCTTCAGAGTTGCATTGGCTCTTTCCACCATACCGGTGGCCTGTGAGTGGTGTACACAGTGGAATTGTTGCTTGATAGCTAGTTCGTTACGTACCCCTTCGTTTGCTTTCACCACAAAGTGTGGGCCATTGTCAGAGCTCAGCATCTCTGGCAGGCCGTACCTGGGAATTATTTCCCGTAATAATACCTTCACAACAGTCAGCAGTATTAATGGTAGTTGGAAAAGCTTCAGCCCATCTACTAAACACGTCTATAATAACTAAGCAGTATCTATAGCAATGTACTCGAGGCAATTCAATGAAATCAGCTTGTAGACACGAAAAGGTTTCACCTGTCAAGGGAGTCGTACCCGGTGTGCAGGGTACAGGTTACCAACCATTCCCTCCTTTTCCAAGTGTGTACAGTTATGTACATAATTGACCAATGTTAGTAAAAACTGTGTAGGAACACAAACCTGTCCCACTGGGTGATCCAAAAACCTAGGTCGGGGTCTTTCTGGCATCCCATCTGGGACCACAGTTTGCGCTCATCCTCAGAGACGTCCCCCTGGAAAGTACGTACCTCCCGCATGTCTGGCAAACCCGTTCTGCTTGAGTCATGGAGGATTGCTTGACGGGAACCCGAGCGGACTACAACTACCGAGGATTGTGCCGCACTTTTCGCTGTCTCATCTGCTAAAGCATTGCCCGTAGTGACCAGGTTAGACATGCGGACGTGGGCTGCACACTTAATAATAGCCGAAACTCGAGGTAGCTGTAGAGAGGTGAGTAAGTTGTTTACAAAGGTGGCATTACTAATGGGGTGGCCAGAGGAAGTCAGGAATCCCCGTGTTCCCAGAGAGCCCCGTAGTCATGTACCATTCCAAACGCATAACGGGAGTCTGTGTAAACGTTCCCATTTCTGTCTGTTGCTGGGAAACAGACACGAGTCAGAGCAAACAGCTCAGCCTTCTGGGCGGAGACAGCTGCTTCAAAAGAGGCCTGCTCAATTACTTCACTGTCCATCACTATCGCATAGTCAGAATATCGTTTTCCTGCTGGATCCACAAAAGAGCTTCCATCCTCGTAAAAAGTTGCCTCAGGCTTGAGGGGGTATTGCAGAATGGATGGGAGAGTCTGTCCTTCTTTCACTGTGATCCAGACAGGGGACAGTTGGTGCGGCCAACTTCATGGCCTGAAATTGCCCAGAGATGTGGTGCAACATCTTGGGTTTTGTCAACATTAAAAGAGAGTTTTACTAGATGTCCCGTCTTCACTTCCGACTCCTTCCAGTATCGGAGTTGGCCCACAGGAAATCTTGCCAGTCTCCTTTCGTGCTGGAGGCTTGTTTTGTCAGGGTGTAGGCAGGGAACCCAGGGCAAACCCTGATGCTGGTATGGGCAGCCACCAGTCCTGTCTGTCGCCAAAGGAAATCCAGAACTTCAGACAGTAATGAACTGCCCTCTCTTCCTTTAACCTGTCCAATCACCGTGAATGGGAACTTCTGTCCCTCGAGGGCTGCATAAATATGGGTTTCCTCAGTTGAGCACCCCGTAGGGTCAAAGTACAGAGTCACATGAGAGTCGGCCGCTGGCAGAAGGGGTTCAAACTCAGTGGAGTCCGGATTAAGTGCCCACCACTGGGGGGGGGGGGTGCAGAAATTGGGGAAGCTGTCGGTTGTTCGCTAGTTGCAGGGTGATACCATTGTCTCTGCAGAGGATCTCGACTTCCAACGGACAGAGCAAGTCTCTCCCTGCGAGATTACACCCCCGACTGGTGGTGACTGTGAATGAAACCTCACACTGGTTCCCCTGGAATTCCACCTGCAGTGGCTGGTTATGTGAATACGTACATCCTATGCCTTCAAAGCCAGACACAGTGATTGTAGCGTCTGATAGCTGGAATCCCTTTTCTGATACTGTTTCCTTATCGAGAGTGGTTGTGGTTGCCCCCATATCAATCAGAAACGGAATTGGAATTCCAGCAACTTGCAATTTTACATTGGGCTCTTCCTGAGGGGCGGAAATCACAGTAGGAAGCATCCTTGCTTGTCCATTTCTAAACGGCTTGTTTTCCCCACCTGTCCCGTGGCAGCTTTCTGTTCTTCTGTTCCCATTTCTGATCCCCAGATATAGCCCGCTCGCATCCTTCTTTCCACTGAACATATTCTCCTTTAATATTAGTTCCCTTCAGGGTCGATCGGGATTCGAAAGTCGGGTCACAATGATATGTCAAAGCTCAACGTATTCCATTTCGGTCATTGTCAGGCCAATCCATATTATTTTTAATCCTGTTGGCTATCTATATTGGTAAGCGATAGAACAGTAGGGCATTAAACTGGGGGGACAGATTCCCATTATTAAAGGCTTGGTCTCCTGCGAAAGTGCCATAGCAGGCCACAAACCACTCCCAATAGTCTGGTCCCGATTCCCCAGGGTTAGGTTTGCATTCAACTACTTTAGTGATGTTTACAGGTTGCTGGGGAGCCCTTTCCAAGGCTTGAATAATCTGGTCTGTCTGTTCATTCTCATTATGTTTTCCCGCCTGTAACTCCTGATAGGTTTGGTATCTCAAATCTGCCTTCCATTTCCTCCCCTCAGCAGCTGAGAGAATCATGCAGCAGAGACCGAATAAATCTTGTGGAGTTGCGTTAAACATTTTTGTATTGCGGACACACTGCTGGGTTTTCTTTTCTATCTGGGGCCTGATTCATGATCATTATCGTTTCTTGAGGCTTCCGGGGTGCAGACACAGGGATCACTGAGGGCTGTCCCTCCTCCTGCTCGTGGATTGGGCAGCATTCAGGTGGGAATTGTCTTTGTGGAGCCATTAACTGGGGTTTTATTGGATTCTTCCCTCCCTGTCTCGGAATAAACCTCTGTATTCCCTTTCAGGATCACATGGTAAAGTGACACCCCCCCCCCCCTTCCCTGTCCCGCTGTTTTACCCGAGCGGCCACCGTTGGGGTTTGGGATCACTGGGTGAACTTGGCCCCTGGTAAGGTAGGAGAGGTACGGTGGGTGCCCACTCCTCATCACGGTCACTGTCCTCAAACAGGGTCGGTATGACAGACATGGGTTTGGGATCCCTTGTTTCCCTATCAGTATGTAACGAAACCCAATTTCCCTCGGGGTCAATAAAGTATGTCTGTCTGACGTTCCTGCCCTTCTCTCCTATCTGGGCCGGCCTTGGTTTGCTTACGTTGTTCTTCCTGCTCTCATTTTCGGCATCCATCCACCCATTCACACTTCACTTTTAGCATCTCCCAACCTTTGCATTACATACCTCTATCCTGTTGTCACATGCATTATTCCTCCAACTTGCTAATAATATACTGTTCCACTTCATATCTGCTTTTCCTTCCATTCCCTTTTCAACAATTTTCACTTCTTTCCACAGTTCTTTTTCCATATCAAATTTACTGCTTGTTCTCATGATGTAATATCCCAGGCTCCTGCACCCTCCCCCCTCCGTGGCCACATTTTGTTCCCCAATTTCTTATTCAGCGCTGCACTCAACATTTGAAAATCTTTTTCCTTGTCTGGAAAACTCTCAATCGACTGCAATTGACCCAGGTTCTCTTTGTCATTTACCCGGCACAAAGCCTCCTGCTCAATTATCGATCAGCTAACTTTACCCGGCTGGCACCTCCTGCTCAATTAATGACATTACCTGGCATGTAAGCCTCCTGCCCACTTAGTAGAATTTACCTGGTACCGCCTCCTGCCCACTTAGCAAAATTTTGCCTTATACGAGCCTCTCGATAGATTCTTTCGTGATCCCGTCAAGCTAAGCAATCAGCCTTAGGCGAGGGACCATACCTCCAAATGAACTAACGGAGAGTGACAAAAGGTAAAATACCTACTGGGCACCCGGTCAGTCTCCGCAGTCCCCAGAGTGGTCCAGCCACTTGCTCAGCCCGTCTGCTTGGCACTCCCTGTATTGGGATCGTGTTCGTGGTGACAAATGTTAAAAGTTGAATCCAATTAAAACTCGGGAGTCCAGTTTCTTATCATCACCACAGTTTATTGCGCATTCTCCTGCAGGAGTTTGAGACCCAGTTGTCAAAGGGAAGGCATGTAAGCACTGCCACCATCTGACAAGCGGACTGACTTAGTCAGGTTACAGCCGTATACCTATACATAGTAAGCCCATACATTACAATTGCAATATGTTGTTTGAACTGGTACACCCAAGTCTGTTGGTGCAAAACTTAATTATTTAGAATTGAGAGTTCACTAAATCAAGGTTTTAATTACAGGTGGATGTACAGTCCAGTCCTTGTCAGTTATTCCCTTTGCAAGGCCCTGATTTAATTACAAACAGAAGTTCATTCCTGTCCTTATCAGTGAGTCCTCCTCCACTTACTCAAACAAGAGTACAGTGTATAATGTTATCAGCTAATGAGAGTACAATGTATACTGTCATCAGCTCTCAGTGTGTCTCTCTGCAAGCCACAGAGAACTGGTTATGAGCCTGTCTTAGCTAAATGCTGAAAACGGAGTTCACTTCAGTTCAAAATTCCTATTCAGTCCCAATTATTCTTTTAGCCAGAGGTTACATAGGTTCCATCCTCAATTCCTCAGGTGGGTTCAGGGGAAATATTTATGTCCAATATAGAAACTGCTGTTACCTGTGTGTATTGTGGCGATGCAAAAGTTGCTGGAGAATTTGCAAGTGGGAAGAAGTGGAGTGATATTTGGAAATCTGACTTTTTAAAGCGTAGTTTAGCAGGCAAACCACATATGGACAATGTACAAAAGCTCTGGTGAGAAAATCCTTCATTACCCGTTACAGGCCTGCTACGTAGGTTGTGTGAGAGTGCAGATGAACTCGATCACGTAAAATGTGTAAAATGTCCTTGTTTATGTTAAGAGCTTTTTTAGTTGTACAAGATGATGAGGGGCATTGATCGTGTGCATAGCCAGAGGTTATTTTCCCAGGGCTGAAATGGCTAACACAAGAGAGCAGAGTTTTAAGGTGCTTGAAAATTGATACTGAGGGGATGTCAGGGGTAACTTTTTTTACACAGAGGATGGTGGGTGCATGGAATGCATTGCTGGCTTTTTGTGTGAGAGTGTTTCAGTTACTGTGGGAACAGGAAACCATGCAGCTCAGTGGGAACAGGGAATAATACCAATGGAGAGAGTCAAACTGAGCCAAGTCACAGATTGGAGACGGCAGAAATGCCCCATTCTTATAGAGACAGGAAGAGCATCAGAGAGTTTGAGGGTCATTCCAGATGCCAGCGCTGTGCCCAGTTAGAAGATGATTTCTCTCTCCAACTTGGGTTGAACTTCACTGTAACAGTGTGTTGCCAGATCACACCTTGACAACTCAAGTGATCTCATCTGAAATGTTGTCCTACACCCATTGATTGATTCTGTAAGTCTTTTTACAGGTTAAAAATGACAAGGAATTTGTCTACGGGAATCTCGAACACAACATGCCAGTTTTGCTGTCTCTGTCCAGATATTTAAGAAGTGGAGCAAGGGATTCACTCGATCATCCTTCCTGCTCAGACTGTGAGGAGGGATTCACTCGATCATCCTTCCTTCTCAGACTGTGGGGAGGGACTCACTCAATCATCCTTCCTGCTCAGACTGTGGGGAGGGATTCACTCGATCATCCTTCCTGCTCAGACTGTATGGAGGGATTCACTCGATCATCCTTCCTGCTCAGACTGTGGGGAGGGATTCACTCGATCATCCTTCCTGCTCAGACTGTGGGGAGGGATTCACTCGATCATCCTTCCTGCTCAGACTGTGGGGAGGGATTCACTCGATCATCCTTCCTGCTCAGACTGTGGGGAGGGATTCACTCGATCATCCTTCCTGCTCAGACTGTGGGGAGGGATTCACTCGATCATCCTTCCTACTCAGACTGTGGGGAGGGATTCACTCGATCATCCTTCCTGCTCAGACTGTGGGGAGGGATTCACTCGATCATCCTTCCTGCTCAGACTGTGGGGAGGGATTCACTCGATCATCCTTCCTGCTCAGACTGTGGGAAGGGATTCACTTGCTTATCTAATCTGAAAGAACATCAGAGAGTTCACACTGGTGAGAGGCCATTCACGTGCTCAGACTGTGGGAAGGGATTCATTCTGTCACACGAACTACTGGTACACAAGTCAGTTCACACTGGAGAGAGGCCGTTCACCTGCTCAGACTGTGGGAAGGGATTCACTTGTTCATCCCGACTGAAGGTACATCAGCGAGTTCACACTGGGGAGAGGCCGTTCACCTGCTCAGACTGTGGGAAGGCATTCACTCAGTCATCTATTCTGAAGTTACATCAGCGAGTTCACACTGGAGAGAGGCCTTTCACCTGCTCAGACTGTGGGAAGGGATTCACTCGGTCATCCAACCTACAGAGACACCAGCGAGTTCACGCTTGAGTAGAGGCCGATCAACTGGTCAGTCTTTGGGAAAAGTTTCTCTCAGCCAAATCAACCAAAATGTGCATCAGCGAGTTCACACTGGGGAGCGGCCGTTCACCTGCGGTGAATGTGGGAAGTGATTCACTAAGTAATCTAAGCGTATGTAACTCTCGCTTCAGCCAGCAGCTTAATATAGCTTAATTTGCCCCCCCACCCCCCCCCCCCCCAGACCGGCCAAACTTAAGAAATCTCTTTTGGGTGGATGCTGTGTGATGTGTCCCCTGTTACAAATCAGTACCCTGAAATTACAAACAGTACACAACATGTGATTAAACAATTGAGATTTATAATTCTTACTTTGACTATAGGGTTAGTATAAACAACAAAAAAAAAGAAAAAGAGCCCACTCTCTCCATTCGCGTCTTCTCATCTCTCCCCAGCAAAAAACCATGAAAATCTCTCTTCCAGACTCACAAGAAGGAACATTTCTCTCATTGGATAGACCCGCACTCCAGATCCTTGTTTTCTCCAGTCGTAACCTAAACATTGTTATACTTGTGACAGACCACCAGGTTCACACTGGGGAGAAAGTTTCAATGAGCTGCATGCTGGATATTTGTCCATCACCGTTGCTGAATGCAATTTCGAGAGTGACTGTCGGTGCTGAAATCTGCAATTATTGCTGCTGCTCACCACACCCAGGTCTGCACCCTGGTCACTGGGCATGGGAGGAGTTTCTTCTGCTGCACATTCACCTTTAATGGGACTGGAGTTTAATATTCTGGATCTGAGACAAGTAAATCAGTTCTATTTTAAACTCTGTCTCCGGTACTTAGTGAATCTTTAACACGCCTAGTGCACAGTAGAGGGTCAACTCAGACCGGCTGGCCCCTGCCAGTGATTCTGTTCCAGGACAGTCCTTTTAAATCCTCCCCTGTTGTTCCCCTCTCGCTCTCCCTGTGGTGATGGGTTCCAAACCGTCACCATCCTGTGGATGAAGAGGTTTCCCTGAATTTTCTGCAGACTGAAGAAATTGAGCTGACTGCAGTTCTGTCTGAGATGTTCTTTACCCCTGAAATCTCTGGGCTGAGGAAGAATGAATTTGGGAGTTACCCTCCTTATTCACGGCTCACTTCCAGATTATGGGTCATTTTCCCTGCTTCTGAAGGGTTGTTGAAAGCACCGCTGTCCTCTAAAGACTGAAAGCAGAATGGGAAACCATCCGTTGGATGTCCAACGGAGCCGGGTCAGAAACCAGAGGCGGGTCTGCACAGGGCAGAGTTTGGGGCTCTGGACGATGGTCGGGGTAAGAACGTATGATGAGGAGAAGGGAATCAGCAGCGGGGCGTGGCAACGAATGACAGAGTAGCAACATTTGGAAGCTGATTGACAGAGAAAATATTTCGGTTGTCTGACTGATGACACAAACAATGCCTGTGGTGAGGTGCTCCACTGGTTGAGGAACGTATGTGTGTTTGGAATGGTTTTATCTATTGGGGGAGTTGTTCCTGCTTGTTTATCCTGTAATATTATATCTGAATGGTTACTATGGATTGTCCTATCTGAAATAATGTATTGATTATAAAACATATAGAATAGTACAGCACATTACAAGCCCTTCGGCCCACAATATTGTGCTGACCCTCAAACCCTGCCTCCCATATAGCCTCCCACCTTAAATTCCTCTATATACCTGTCTAGTAGTCTCTTAAATTTCACTAGTATATCTGCCTCCACCACTGACTCGGGCAGTGCATTCCACGCACCAACCACTCTCTGAGTGAAAAACCTTCCTCTAATATCCCCCTTGAACTTCCCTCCCCTTACCTTAAAGCCATATCCTCTTGTACTGAGCAGTGGTGCCCTGGGGAAGAGGCGCTGGCTGTCCACTCTGTCTATTCCTCTTAATATCTTGTACATCTCTACCATGTCTCCTCTCATCCTCCTTCTCTCCAAAGAGTAAAGCCCTAGCTCCCTTAATCTCTGATCATAATCCATACTCTCTAAACCAGGCAGCATCCTGGTAAATCTCCTCTACCCTTTCCAATGCCTCCACATCCTTCCTCTAGTGAGGCAACCAGAACTGGACACAGTACTCCAAGTGTGGCCTAACTAGAGTTTATAGAGCTGCATCATTACATCGCGTCTCTTAAACTCTATCCCTCGACTTATGAAAGCTAACACCCCATAAGCTTTCTTAACTACCCAATCTACCTGTGAGGCAACTTTCAGGGATCTGTGGACACGTACCCCCAGATCCCTCTGCTCCTCCACACTACCAAGTATCCTGCCATTTACTTGGAGTTTATCATATAAATTGTAATATTTTGACTCTAAAACTGGATCAGGCTTGAATTTATGGTGCCTTTATGAAGTAATGGAGGGCATTTATGAGTTTGTATTTTAAAGCAAGATTTTGGTGAATGATGAATGAATTAATTATGTCACGAGTTCAAGGAACCCTTCGGGCGAAGTGCTCTTAATACGATCAAATTCACCCTGACATTAGAGAAGGTGACATTAATGTTACCCTGACATTAAAGTCAGATGTGTAATTTGAGAATTTGAGAGCAAGAGAGAAGAATTGGACAAAATTGATTTGAAAAGAACACGGGCAGGGATGAAAACAATAGCAATGGCTGGAATTTCTGGGAGCAATTCGGAAGGCACAGGGTATATACACATCACAAAGAGCAAATAGTATTCTAAAGGTAAGGTGACAAAACCGTGGCTGATAAGAGAAACCAAAGACAACGTAAAAACCAAGGAGAGGGCACAGAGCAAAAATTATTTGGAAGTTAGAGAATTGGGAAGCTTCTAAAAACAAACAGAATGCAACTAAAATAATTAAGAAGGAAAAGATGGAATACATAGATGAGCTAGCCCGCAATATTAAAGAGGATACCAAATTTTTCTTCAGGTACGTATATTGTAAAAGAGAGGCTGAAGTGGATATCGGACCACTGAAAAATGAGGCTGGACAGGTAGTAATGTGGTGGGGGTGCAAGGTGATGGCAGATGAACTGAATAAGTCTTGTACATCACTCTTATCTCTCGAAGACACGGGCAGGAATATGGAAGTCCCAGATGTCAGTGGTCAGAATGGGTAAAGTTACGTTACACGGGAGAAGGTTCTTTGGGAAACAGAGATGGTCTGAAGGTAAATAGGTCACCTGGACCAGATGGTGTACACCCCAGAGATCTGAAAGAGGTGGCTGAAGTGATGTGGAGGCATTGGCAATGATCCTTCGAGAATCGTTAAGGAAATAAAATCCAAAGAAGATTTTTCCTTCACTGCTCCCCCTCTCCCAGTTTCACCCATCACCTACCACGTCTTCCACCCCTCCAACCCCCACACTTCTTCCTCTGACGTCTCATCTTCTTTGTTCCCAGTCCTGATGAAGGGTCTCGCCCCGAAACGTCGACTGTTTACTATTTCCCATATATGCTGCCTGGCCTTCGAGCTTACTCCAGCATTTTGTGTATGTGTTGCTTGGATTTCCAGCATCCACAGATTCTCTCCTGTTTTTGATAAAAGCAAAAGCGGGGTCACGTAATATAGCAAGAAAACAGTGGGAAGTGAGAGGATTGGAAATCTTTTACATAACCAACAGGAGACAACAAAAAAAAAACACACACACACAGGAGAGACATGATGAAAAATTAAGGTAAGTGAGCCAAAAATATCAGGTATCAAAAGTTGTTCAGATATATAAAGAGTAAAAGAGAGGCAAGAGTTGATATTGTACCACTGGAAGATGATGCTGACGAGTTAGTAATAGAGCAAAGAAATCGCGGCCGAATGTAATAAGTATCTTGTGTCAATCTTCACTGTGTCAGACACTCGCAGTATAAGACTATCAGACATAGGAGCAGAATTAGGCCACTCAGCCCCATCGAGTCTGCTCCGCCGTTCAATCATGGCTGATCCCAGTTCTCACTCAACTCCATATTCTGTAATGCCTCGACTGATCCGTAAACTGGAGACAGAAGGAGACGAGGTGCGAGATCAGACTGCAAGGTCTGATCGGCTCAGGGACCGTGTGACCATTGCTCCCATTCTGATCCCGTCTCCGCATTCCGACACTGCCCCCTTGTGGTGAGACTGTGCCGCCTGCTTTCTGTGCTGTTGTTCTTTCAACTTTGCCAATGGAAGCACGGCCGTCACTGTATTGCCACCGGCGTCAGTTATCACAGTGTGCCGTTGTGCCTCCTCTTCCCAGACGATATCTTACTGCAGGCCGTCATTACACTTCACTCGACATATCTGCAGCGGTTTGCCGAGGTACCTGATGAGATGCCGAAACTCGGCAGGCTCCTGCGGGTTTAAAAGTGTTGGCGTGCTTTCCTCGCAATGATATTTATACGGGGGCTCCAGGACTGGTTCTCGGAGAGAGTCGTACCCAGAAATTTAAAGTTACTGACCCTCTCCACCTCTGATCCTCTGCTGATTACTGGCGCATGGACCGCTGGTTTCTCAAAGGCCGAACATTTATCTGATGATTTCGTCACTTTGCTCGTGACTCTCCCTCGGGTGAAAACAATTTAATCTCACACATAGAGCAGGACAGTGCAGGAGCAGAGCCGTCGGTCATCGAAAAAAAGTTGAAGTCACTTGTGACGAACAAGAGAATTCTTCAAAGACGAACATGGACAAGTGATAACAAACCCATTCAGGATAATGAAAGGAGGTCTCAGTATTCAGAAAATTCTAATCTGAACATAACCCGTGTTCACAGAAATGACATAGGAAAATATAAATGTACGATAAACAATGAGTTCAGTAGTGACAGCGCTGAGATCTACCTGCATGTTAACTGTAAGTTTGCAGATGGCTCATTACATCAAATTGCCTTCAGTATTACTGATTACAGAAACAGCATACCATATCGATTCCCTTTGATGATGGACCAGACAACTTCATGATTCAGCTTCAGGGTCCACCTGTTACAGATATCGTTACATGCGTGAAATTATCTTGTTCTGCTCAGTCAGTTCCTACTGCTGACAATAGATGGCGCAATGGGATAACCTATGTGCAGACAGGCCAGGACAACCCCACCGAGTCGGTAAACAACGTTGACCGTAGAAATTATACTTGGCAGATTGAGATCAAAGTAACCATGAAACACAGCGGCTTTTCTGTAAAGATTACAGTACAGGGCAAGTGAAAGTTTCCGTCAATATTCAACTTCCAACCACCGCTTCAACTTCTGAGCAATTTTATTTTGCAGCTCTATTCTATCTACTTTATTTGTCATATTAAAGAAAACAACTGTTTATCAGGGATAGTGAAGGTGGAGCAGAGTAACAGATATACTAGAGGTCCTTCAGGGCTTTTTAATTGTAAGTCAAGTTCCGGGATTTATTTATGTCAAATTTCAGCAGATGTTCATTTCAGTCTACAGCGAATAACGTCCCATGCTTGCCAAAACATTTTAACTCTTCATTTAAAATAATGGAGAACCGTGCCGGTTTATCTGCCTCTGTCACAGAGGGACATTCTGTGCCCATGTTTGGAAGCAGGATTGCCCATCGATTCTCTTCACACCGGCAGCTTCATTTGGAATCACAGCTGACTGTGAAATGAAGCTCTTGAAGTTTTGAGAAGCAGATCTCTTTCTCAGAGTTCAGACCTTCATGCAGCGCCGACGTGACTTCACGACGTTAAGGAATCGATCCCTTTGTGAGTGAAATTCAGCCACTGCACATACTGAACGAACCAATCTTATGCAAACTAAATTAAGTAGGCAGTGAAAAAAAAGAGGCGGACAAAATGAAACGTATCCTCTCCATGATTCCGTAGAATTATATCCGGGAACTCCTTTTTATAAACTCCAATTCGTTTGCTATTCAAGCTAATATGTTGGACAGGATACAAATTGGGTCCACCGAGCCCAGCTGGTGTGATTGGACTGCAGTAGAAATGAGTGATTCCATTCCGCTTTCAGTTCTATTTGCAGAGCCCGTGTCTCGTGTCAATGTAGACATCAACTCGTACAGTCTCAGAAAAACAACGATACAGTTGTATTCCCCTGTGACGTTAAGGGTGCAATTCAGATAGAACATGATTAGAAGACATCTGACATCAATGTCTCTGTTTTCAGAAAAAAAAACCTAGTCTGAACATAACCCGTCTGAACAGAAATGCCACAGGAAATTATAGACGTACTGTCAATATTCATTGCAACAGCGACCGTGCAGAGATCTACCTGCAAGTTAATTGTAGGTACGCAGGTTGCTCATTGCATTAGTTTACATTCAATATTACCGATCACAGCAACAGCATACAATCTCTATTTCTGCTGTAGATGGGCCAGACAGCATCAGGATTCAGCCGCAGGGTTCTGTTTTCAAAATACTGTCACAAGTCTGAAATTAACTTGTTCTGTCCAGTCAGTTCCCAATACTGACTGTAGATGGCGCAAGGGAGCAAATGACAGCAGACAGAACAGGGCAACACCATCGAGTCATTTATCAACGTTGCTAAACAAGTGGAAATTATACTTGGAAACACAGCAGCCTTTCTGTAAAGATCACTTAATCGTAAACATCCAAGTAATTTTATTTTGCAATTTTGTAATTTTCACGCTGTGCTCTTCTGCAGACTTCGGTCACGAGAAGTATAAAAAAAAGACATTGGTAATATTCAGCAGAGTTGTAGATACCATGGAAGGCCTGGAGTGATTTATTTAGAAGTCAATTTGCCGGAAATTTTATATCTTCAGTTAAGCCTATTGCGAACAATACTCCATGTTTCTCAGAGCATGGAGAACTAAAGAGCAGGTAGAACTATTCGGTTAAAATTACGGAGAGCCATGTCGGCTTATCTGCTTCGGTACCCGAGGGACATACTGTGCCCAGGCCTGTAAGCAGGATCGCTCAAAGCCGTTCTTCACAGTAGCAGCTTCAGTTGACGTCACGACGTATTTTCGAGTGAAACTCCTGACGTTTTGAGAAGTAGATGCGTTTCTCAGAATACAGATCCCCGAGCAGTGCAAGCCTGATTTCACGAAGTTAAGGAAACAACCCCTTTGTGAATAAAATACAGCCGTTGTACATATTGAAGGAATTAATCATGGAGACAGTTACCCGGGGTATAAGTCACATAACATTAAGGGGCAGAAACAGAATCTGATGGAGACAGTGAGCAGGTCGGGAAGCATCTGTGAAGGGAAAAACAGAAGTCGACATTGCAATGCAGGACTGGGAGGTGGGGAAACAATAAAGTATTAAATGAACCGTCACCGGAGAGAGAGGGAAATGGGGCCGATGGGACACAAAACTCTGTACAAAGAAACTTCCCCATGCACCTCCTTCAAATCTCACACTCCCCCCTCTAATATATAACCCCCAATATTTGTCAATTCTACAATGGGTGAATTATGCTGATTGTCTATCTTAACTGTACATCCCATAATATTATGAACCTCAGTCGCAGCGATTCCTGAGTTTCAGTTTTACTGCATAAATCTCTGTCAATAACCGAGGCGCCCATGGACACTCGGCTGGGAACCCGTGACCGATATCCGGGCGGCTTCCAACACCCCGGAGTGGATAACACAGTATTAACCGAACTCTCTTCAACGCACACGGTCCTCTGATCGAGGCAGCATCCTGATGAACGTCCTCGGCGCCCTCTCCAATGCTCCAGAACGCTCCGGTTTCATGCAATTTTAAAAACTCCACCCCCAAATCTCTTCATCAGTCTCCGTCTGTCCAGTCTGAACTCTGTTTCTCAACTGTAAACAGTCAGTATAATCTCGTCAGTCACTGTGGAAACAAAACAAATGGAGAGCGCTGAGATATGAGAGAAGGTGGGAGTGGAGGATGCTATCACGTATTTGCTGCACAATTCACTCTCTCACCTAGATGGGGTCAGTTGTGCTGTGAGGATTACATTCCTTGACTTCTCTAGTGCCTTTAACACCATCCAGCCCAAGATCTTAAGGCACAAACTAACGGAGATGGGAGTAGACTCTCACATGGTGGATTGGATAGTGGACTACTTGACAGATAGACCTCAGTATGTGCGGTTGGGAGACTGTAGATCTGACACAGTGGTCAGCAGCACAGGAGCGCCGCAGGGAACCGTACTCTCTCCGGTCCTGTTCACCCTGTACACATCAGACTTCCAATATAACTCGGAGTCCTGCCATGTGCAGAAGTTCGCTGATGACACGGCCATAGTGGGGTGTGTCAGGAATGGACAGGAGGAAGAGTATAGGAAACTGATACAGGACTTTGTGATATGGTGCAACTCAAACTACCTGCGTCTCAATATCACCAAGACCAAGGAGATGGTGGTGACTTTAGGAGATCTAGGCCTCATATGGAGCCAGTGATCAATAATGGAGAATGTGTGGAGCAGGTTAAGACCTACAAGTATCTGGGAGTACAGTTAGACGAGAAGCTAGACTGGACTGCCAACACAGATGCCTTGTGCAGGAAGGCACAGAGTCGACTGTACTTCCTTAGAAGGTTGGCATCATTCAATGGCTGTAGTGAGATGCTGAAGATGTTCTATAGGTCAGTTGTGGAGAGCGCCCTCTTCTTTGTGGTGGCGTGTTGGGGAGGCAGCATTAAGAAGAGGGACGCCTCACGTCTTAATAAGCTGGTAAGGAAGGTGGGCTCTGTCGTGGGCAAAGTACTGGAGAGTTTAACATCGGTAGCTGAGCGAAGGGCACTGAGTAGGCTACGGTCAATTATGGATAATTCTGAACATCCTCTACATAGCACCATCCAGAGACAGAGAAGCAGTTTCAGCGACAGGTTACTATCGATGCAATGCTCCTCAGACAGGATGAAGAGGTCAATACTCCCCAATGCCATTAGGCTTTACAATTCTACCGCCAGGACTTAAGAACTTTTTAAAAGCTATTATTAATGCTTTTTGAGATAGTGATTTAGATGCATATCATATTTTTTTACTGAGTTAAGTATTGTATGTAATTAGTTTTTGCTACAACAAGTGTATGGGACATTGGAAAAAAGTTGAATTTCCCCATGGGGATGAATAAAGTATCTATCTATCATCTATCTATCAGAGGGCATAGACATGGGAATCTCCAGCAGGCCACAGGCCTTTCGGCCCACGATATTGTGCCGACCAGGTTACCTACTCCAGAATCAGCCTAGATTTTTCCTGCGGCATGGCCCTCTATTTTTCAAAGATCCGTGTACCAATCTATGAGTCCCTTAAAAGATCCTGTTGTATCTGCCTCTACCGTTGTCGCTGGCAGTGCATTCCGTGCACCCACTTGGATGAATACTGTCTCCGTCTCTGGGATTCCAACCTTCACACAACTGCATCTCTGAAACCCTTCCCAGCATATTCACCCCCTTCTTGTCTCTGTAACGATCTGACTGTCGTGCCCCTCTTGCCCCAAAACCCCTCTATGTCACTGTAAAAGTCCCTCCTGCCGATTCCTTACTCCCTGTTCGTAAATGTCTCCTGCCTCCGCACCATTCGATCTGAACCGCCTCCATTCCTCAACGATGGCCTGTTCTTGTAACATCCTGCAAGTACCACAGAGCTCCCTGTTTCCGAAAACCCTCCTGGCCCCTGTAGCCTCTCTGTGTCCATCACAATGGCTTCTCACCCCCCCCCCCACAGTCTCTTTACCCCTCTCCCAAACCCTGTCACCTTCCATATCTCTGAAACGGCCTGCACCCTTAGTGAAACATTTAATCTCCCCGGAGACACTTGACGACGCCGTTGTGGGGAAGTCTTTGTTTCACTCTTGGTAAGTATGGGTCTGAATTGCAAGATTGAATCCATTGTGGGTGAGAACGTCTGGCAGATGTGCAGAATTTAGGAATTCCCTGTCCCTGTGGAGATTGGAGGCTGATTCCTGGGTGGGAATTGAAGGAGCAAAGATTCATGATTGAACGGTTGGGGCGGTGAGCTGGCAGAGAACCGAGGGTGATTGAGAACTGGGACGGAAGAGTCTGGCGCAGATCCTAGGAACGTCTGTGGAGTCCGGAGGAGCCGGGTGTGTTGATGTTTCCGTGTGGACACATCCGACATCAGATGTTGTGGGAAGTGTCGGTATGAAGCAAAGGTTTCGGGCAGGATCTGTAATCTGACGAAACGGGACTGAACACATCAGAGGCTGACACTTGTGAGAGGAGGTCCCGTTGTTTATCTCAGAATGAGGGGCTGGTTGTACTGAGCTCGGGACGAGCTTGTGACACCTGCAGGACGAGTGGAAACATAGTGTGGGGATTGCGTTCATGGATTCATTATCCGG
Organism: Hemitrygon akajei; assembly: GCF_048418815.1. Taxonomy (NCBI): domain Eukaryota; kingdom Metazoa; phylum Chordata; class Chondrichthyes; order Myliobatiformes; family Dasyatidae; genus Hemitrygon; species Hemitrygon akajei. Next base: position 332,706 of record NW_027331944.1, on the reverse strand, counting down.
TCTGAACTCATCTGGCGGAGGGGAGGAAGCTGCTCACGAAATGTCCACTGCGTGCCGGCCGTCTCCATGCACCCGCACCTCCTCCATGATTGTAGCGATTCGAAGATAGGGAGAAGATAAATGTTTGAAAGTCAGGGGATTCAGTGTCAGGCAAAAGGAGACAGAGGATGAGATCTGGAGCTGATTAGTGACTGGTGGGGCAAGGTTAGAGCGGGCAAGCGGCCATTTCATCCTGTTCCTATTAGCATACCTCCGCCAGTTTGTGTCGTTCTGAATTAATTAGAATATAATATCGTCCATTCAGATGCTGCGGCTTATCGTTACGAAATAGGCTGTGGTCCTGCATCATGTCGGGTTCACACACGATGGAAGAGAGAAAGAAGCAGTGGTGATCAGGACCGAGGAAGAGGATGAAGATCGGCGGTGGTGGCCGGAGAGAGAACAACGTTAGTATCCGCAGCACCAGAGGTCTCTCAAATCTGCTGCCCAGGTTGACCCTGTGGTGAAGAAGGCATGCGGGGGCTTTTCAAGATGGCGGCGCAGTGAGAAGTCTGCTTTGCTGAGCTCAGCACCGTAACTCTGATGATTTCGCATGTAAACCTATCCGTTTCAACGGTTTTTAATGCCCAAGTGTCGGATTTAACAACATGAACATCGATGAGTTTTTACTTTTGAGCTGCTTCAACACCATGCCACCGGAAAGTTAAAATGGCGGCCAATATGGATTGCACAGAGCGCTGGTCCTGAGCTAAGCAGCTAGCTGGGCTAACACGTTGGACCCTGATTTTCGTCAAGTAGCTCAGGAAGTTACGGAGAACGTAGTCAAAGTGATGGACGACAAGCTGGGTCCGCTCTCACTCTGACACTCCAGAACCACACACTGGAGTCCTCCATGTTGTGCCGAACCATATAATCCTTTAAAAAAAGTTCTAATCCCACACTACCCCATTACCCATCATTTTTCATTCATCCGTGTGCCTGTCCAAGAGGCTCATAAATACCCTTAATGTTTTAGCCTCCACCACCATCGCTGGGAAGTCATTCCAGACATTCACAACCCTCTGTGTAAAAATACTTACCCCTGATGTCTCCACTAAACTTCCCTCCCTTAATTTTGTACATATGCCCTCTGGTGCTTGCTATTGGTGCCCTGGGAAACAGGTATTGACTATCCACCCTATCTATGTCTCTCATAATCTTGTAGATCTCTATCAAGTCCCCTCTCATTCTTCTACGCTCCAAAGAGAAAAGTCCCAGCTCTGCTAACCACAATTCAAACAACACACACAAAATGCCGGTGGAACGCAACAGGCCAGGCAGCATCTATAGGGAGAAGCGCTGTCGATGTTTCGGGCCGAGACCCTTCGTCAGGACTAACTGAAAGAAAAGAGAGTAAGAGGTTTGAAAGTAGGAGGGGGAAGGGGAAATGCGAAATGACAGGGGAAGACCGGAGGGGGTGGAGTGAAGCTGAGAGCCGGAAAGGTGATTGGCAAAAGGGATACAGAGCCGGAGAAGGGAGAGGATCATGGGACGGGAGGCCTCGGGAGAAAGAAAGAGGGAGGGGAGCACCACAGGGAGATAGAGAAACAGGCACAGTGATGGGCAGAGTGAGAGAGAGAGAGAAAGGAGGAGGTCGGAAGAAAACTGAATATATCAGGATGGGGTATGGAGGGGAGGAGGGGCATTAACGGAAGTTAGAGGAGTCAATGTTCACGCCACCAGGTTGGAGCATGAAGTCGATCACGTTTCCATTGCTGTTCCAACATTAAGGACTGGTTCTCTGTGTCCATCTAAATTACTACACCCCTCACAGTCTCTGTAACCTTCTCCGGCCCCAATCGCCTTCCACATCCCTGAAACCGCCTGCACCCTCATTGAAACATGTAACATCCCCGGGAGATATGACCGTGCACATGTGGAGATTACATTTTCGCTCACCGCAAGTATTTGTTGATGGGACAAATTGCAAGTTTGAACCCTCTGTGGATGAAGCCTTCTGTGAGAGGGTTCAGAATAGCGGAATTCTGGGCGCGGGATAGACCATAAGACATAGGAGCAGAATTCGGTCATCTGGCCCATCGAGTCTGCTCCGCCATTCAATCATGGCTGATCCTTTAATTTTGTTCTACTCAACCGCAGTTCCCGGCCTTCCACTCGGTTAGGCTTATTCAGAAAGTCAGAAGGCATGGGATCCGTGGATGTTTGGCCAGGTGGATTCAGAATTGGCTTGCTAGCAGAAGGCAGAGGGTCGTAGTGGAGGGAGTACATTTAGATTGGAGGGTTGTGACTAGTGGTGTCCCACAAATATCTGTTCTGGGACCTCTACATTTTTGTGATTTTATTAACGACCTGGATGTGGGGGTGGAAGAGTGGGTTGGCAAGTTTGCAGACGACACAAAGTTTGGTGGTGTTGTAGATAGTGTAGAGGATTGTCGAAGATTGCTTAGAGACATTGAGAGGATGCAGAAGTGGGCTGAGAATTGGCAGATGGAGTTCAACCCGGAGAAGTGTGAGGTGGTACATTTTGGAAGGGCAGACTCCAAGGCAGAGTACAAAGATATGGCAGGATACTTGGTAGTGTGGAGGAGCAGAGCGATCTGGGTATACATGTCCACAGATCCCTGAAAGTTCCCTCACATGTAGATAGGGTAGTTAAGAAAGTTAATGGGGTGTTAGCTTTCATAAGTCGACGGATAGAGTTTAAGAGACGCAATGCAATGATGCAGCTCTATAAAACTCTAGTTAGGCCACACGTGGAGTACTGTGTAGAGTTCTGGTCTCCTCAGTATGGGAAGGATGTGGAAGCAAAGGAAAGCGTACAGAGGAGATTTACCAGGATGCTGACTGGTTTAGAGAGTATGGATTATGATCAGAGATTAAGGGATCTAGGGCTTTATTCTTTGGAGAGAAAGAGGATGAGACATGATAAAGTTGTACAAGATATTAAGAGGAATAGACAGAGTGGACAGCCAGCGCCTCTTCCCCATGGCACCACTGCTCAGTACAAGAGGACATGGCTTTAAAGTAAGGGGAGGGAAGTTCAAGGGGGATATTAGAGGAAGGATTTTCACTCATAGAGTTGTTGGTGCGTGGAATGCACTGCCTGAGTCAGTGTTGGAAGCAGATACACTAGTGAAGTTTAAGAGACTACTAGACAGGTATATGGAGGAATTTAAGGTGGGGGGTTATATGGGATGCAGGGTTTGTGGGTTCGCACAACATTGTGGGCCGAAAAGCCTGTAATGTGCTGTGCTAATCTATGTTCTATTTTCTATGTTCTGCCCATAACCTTTGATGCCGTGTCCAGTCAAGGAACTATCAATTTCTGCCTTCAATAATCCCAAAGATCTGGTCTCGACAGCTGCCCGTGGCAACAAATTCCACAAATTCACCACCTTCTGGTTAAAGAAGATTCGCCGCATCTCTCTTTTGAAAGGGCGCCCATCTATCCTGAGGCTGTACCCCCCTGTCCTGGACTCTCGCTTTCCAATTCTACTCCGTCTGGGCCTTTGAACAGTCGAAAGGTTTCAATGACGTCACCCCTCATCCTTCTGAATTCCAGCGAGTAAAGGCAGAGTGTCATCAAACATTGTTCGTATGATAACCCTTTCGTTCCACGAATCATCCTGGTGAACTTCCTCTGGACCCTCTCCAATTCCAGCACATCTATTCCAAGATATGGAGCCCAAACATGAAGAAGCGATGGTAGAAGGCAGATTACTGGGAGATAAACAAATCTGGGAGATGAATGATGGTCATAAGGGTTGAGCTGGTAGGGGGTCGAGGGTGATGGGGAACTGGGAGTGAATTGTTTTGACAGATTCTACTGAATGGTTGGGCATGGTAGAGGTCCGCAGAATTTCCTTGTGTTGCTGTTACCCTGTGCTCATCCGACAATAGACGATGCGGAGCGTATAAGGGTAAAAAAAGGTATTAGACAGGATCTCTGATCTGACAACACAGGATTAAGGTTGTCAAAGTCTGACAACCGTGGGCTGTTTTTATTTTTCTCTCTTGCTTTTCTTAGAATTGAGCCCGGTAAGTGTGTGTTACACAATACCAGTTTGTTCGGAACCATATTTATTTACAACAAAGGAAGCAGCCGATTGCAATCACAGAAGCTAGATTCACAGAAATTTAACTGTTTAAAAACACCAAGGGAGTGATAGAGAGGGTGGGGAGTGCGATTAAACATGGGTCACCGCTCTTACCCCACTGCAGAACACATCCATCCCTGATCTCCTGTCACTGCTTTGTTTCCAAGTGTCATCATCTTCTGAACAATACGCCCCTTAACCCTGAAGATGAGCCGTCTGAGATTCCCCAAACATTAAAAACATCTTGTTCACATCCACTCTCTCTGTGTCCTCTGGTCCTAGACTCCACCAGCATAGGAAATATACTCTCCACATCCATTCTATCTGTGTCCTTTGCTCCTAAACTGCCCCACTACAGGAAACATCCTCCCCACATCTATTCTATCTGTGTCCTCTGGTCCTAGACTCCCCCACTATAGGAAACATCCTCCCCACATCCACTCTATCTGTGTCCTCTGGTCCTAGACTCCCCCACTATAGGAAACATCCTCTCCACATCCACTCTATCTGTGTCCTTTGCTCCTAGACTGCCCCACTACAGGAAACATCCTCCCACACATCCATTCTATCTGTGTCCTCTGGTCCTAGCCTCCCCCACTATAGGAAACATATTTTCCACATCCACTCTATCTGTGTCTTCTGGTCCTAGACTCCCCCACTATAGGAAACATCCTCCCCACATCCACTCCATCTGCGTCTTCAGGTCCTAGACTCCCCCACTGTAGGAAACATCCTCTCCACATCCACTCTATCTTTGTCCTCTGGTCCTAGACTACCCACTGCGGAAAACGTGCTCTCCACAGCGACGCTATCAATCCCTTTCACGGTTCGAAAGGTTTCACTGACACCACCCCTCATCTTTCTGAATTCTCTGAATACAGACCCAGAGCCATTGAAAGCTCTTCGTAGGACAAGCCATTCTACCTGGGAATAACTTTCGCAAAGCTCCTTCATCAGTGTCCGAACATCACCCCACACTTCTCCCGATTGAACTCCATCTGCCATTTTTTGCCTAACTCTGCAGCCTGTCTATATCCTCTTGTGACCTTCGACAACCTACAGCTCCATCCACAACTCCGTCAATCTTCAGTCATCCGCAAACTTACTCACCCAGCCCTCTCCCTGTACATCCAGGTCATTTATAAAAATCACAAATAGCAGTGGTCCCAGGAAAGATTCCTGCAGCACTCCATTAGTCACCGACCTCCAGGCAGACTACATTCCGTCCACAAATACCCTCTGCTTTCTTCCTTTATGCCAATTTGTTTCAATCCAAACAGCCAAGGCTCCACTTATCCCATGCCTCATGACTTTCTGGATGAGTCTCTCATGAGGGACCTTGTCAAATGCTTTGCTAAAGTTCATGTAGACCACGTCCACGGCCCTAACTTCATCAATTTCTTTTGTTACCAATCAGGCTCGTGAGGCACGATCTTCCCTTCACAAAGCCATGTTGACTATCCATGAGTAGTCTGTACTTCTCCAAACGCTCCCAGATCCTATCCTTAAGAGTCCTTTCCAATAGTTTGCATACCACCGACGTTAGACTCACTGGTTTATAGCTCCCAGGATTCTCGCTATGACATTTCTTGAACAGGGGAACTACATTTGCAATTCTCCAGTCCTCCGGCACTTCCCCTGCAGCCAAAAAGGATTCAAAGAGGATTCATCTTGACTTCTTGTGCGAGAAAGAGCATTGTACATTGTTGGTAATCCGATAAGGCCCCTGGACTATTTGACTGGCATAAATTAGTCATGGAATACATTCCTTTGGACTTATTGACATGTATGGTACACTCAAAAACCAATAGTTTTCATGAAACATGGCAACCGTTTCTGCAGTATTTAGATGCAAACCTGTCTGCTATCCTAATGACGGCTTTTGTATAGTATGTTGTGGTGATGTCTATATTTTGATGGAAGTATTCTGATAGGTGATATCTGTGAGGGGAAGAAATGTAAATGTGCCTGGAAATTGAAAGTTGCTTTTATGCTGATCAAAATAAAATGAAATCATATGGTGTGTTGGCCTTCATCAGTCGTGGGATTGAGTTTAAGGGCCGAGAAGTAATGTTGTAGCGATATAGGACCCTGGTCAGAACCCACTTGGAGGACTGTGCTCAGTTCTGGTCGCCTCTCCAGAGAAAGGATGTGGAAATTGTAGAAAGGGTGCAGAGGAGATTTACAAGCATGTTGCCTGGATTGGGGAGCTTGCCTTGTGAGAATAGGTTGGGTGAACTCGGCTTTTTCTCCTTGGAGCGATGGAGGATAAGAGGTGACCTGATAGAGGTGTATCAGGTAATGAGAGGCATTGATCGTGTGGATGGTCAGAGGTCTAAACAATCCGGTCACCACTGACGTCACCATCACTGGCCTTTCAGCCTGACCGACTTGCCCTCCCACACATTCTTATTATAGCTTCTTGGCCCCCTTCCTTCCCGCTCCTGCTGAAGGGTCTCGCCCTACAACGTTGATCTTCCATCGGTGCTGCTGGACCTGCCGAGTTCCTCCAGCGTTGTGTGTTCGGTCCTCCTGCGACGCCCTGGAAACTTCCTGGGGGATGGGGAGGGTGGCCCGTGGATTAATATTTTTTACAGTCCAGTAGAACTGACTTTATGCTTGAGAGTGGGTGCAGAAGGGTTTGGGAGAGTTGTGGATACTATATGTACTGCAGCCTACAGTCCTGAAGGGAAAATCAACCTATCACTGACATCGATCCGTAAAACCGTCCTTATGTTTTGCAACATGAGCTGGCCTGTGGGGTCGAGTGATCGATGGAGGGGGAACTGGGTTGTTTTTGTCATTATTTCTGTTTCAGTTGAACTGTTGATAAATATATGGGAAGTGATTACCACAGTTTCCCATTTCTCTCTTATCTGTTGTGAGCAGACCGTGAGACACTGCTACAGAACTAACGAATGCAATTGCAAAATGCAAGTCCCCTGCCTCCACCACCGGCACGTAATGGCCGATGTGTGCACAGTCTATAGAATGCAACACGGTTACTCACCAGGGCTATTCTACGGGACCCTGCGGACCACCAGTCCCATCACACACTTCCCCCTACACAATATCACTTCCCCCCGTCTCCCCCTCTCACCCTAACAACCGCTCTCGTCCTGAGGGCGAATGGCAGCAAGAACAACGATGAACAGCGCCACCCGCTTCTCCCGCCACTCGGAAATCTGCCTGACCGGCCTGCATCTCGGTGCGGGTCCGATTCCTGAACCCGCTACCTGACAGAACTTTTGAACCACCTTTCCCAGACAGCTTCTGACAGTTTAAGGAGGGAGCCCACCAGACAGCCTCTGAGTGAGGGGTTTGGTAAGGGAGGGGTGATAAATTACACCCTTACCAGCAACAGTCATTTTCATCCCTTAAAATGTTGAGGAATAATCCACTTCACTCTCTGGTGAAAATATTCTTCTGGGAATTGTTTTCCTGGTGACCGTTTCTCGCTGTGATATGTGTCCGAGGAGAGAATAAGCTCTTTTTTTAATCTCAACAGACACCGATATTGGAAATATCAGCCAACCTCCCGTGCCACCCGATCCTGAGTAGATCAACCCTTCCTGCTGAATCTGTCTGCTCCTTGCCGTTAAAAGGCTCTCTCTGGTACAAGTATTATTCTACAATCCTTGGTGACGTACCAAGTATTCCTAAACTCCCAGTTAAATATATGTTTATTTTATTCATCTTCTGTAATGGCATCAATGTGCTTGACACTGATTAGGTACCCTGAGATGTTGACAGCCAACACACGCAAAATGCCGGTGGAACACAGCAGGCCGGGCAGCATCTATCGGGAGAAGCGCTGTCGACGTTTCGGGCCGAGACCCTTCGTCAGGACTAACTGAAAGGAAAGAGAGTAAGAGGTTTGAAAGTAGGAGGGGGAAGGGGAAATGCGAGATGACAGGGGAAGACCGGAGGGGTTGGGTTGAAGCTGAGAGCCGGAAAGGTGATTGGCAAAAGGGATACAGAGCCGGAGAAGGGAAAGGATCATGGGACGGGAGGCCTCGGGAGAAAGAAAGAGGGAGGGGAGCACCAGAGGGAGATGGAGAACAGGCAGAGCGATGGGCAAAGAGAGAGAGAGAGAGAGAGAGAGAGAGAGAGAGAGAGAGAGAGAGAGAGAGAGAGAGAGAGAGAGAGAGAGAGAGAGAGAGAGAGAGAGAGAGAGAAAGGAGGAGGTCGGAAGAAAACTGAATATATCAGGATGGGGTATGGACGGGAGGAGGGGCATTAACGAAAGGTAGAGAAGTCAATGTTCACGCCATCAGATTGGAGCATGAAATCGATTACGTTTCCACTGCTGATCTAACATTAAGGACTGGTTCTCTGTGTCCATCTAAATTACTACACCCCTCACTGTCTCTGTAACCTTCTCCGGCCCCTATCGCCTTCCACATCCCTGAAAACGCATGCACACTCATTGAAGCATGTAACATCCCCGGGAGATATGACTCTGCAAATGTGGAGATTACATTTTCACTCGTCGCAAGTATTTGTTGATGGAGCAAATTGCAAGTTTGAACCCGGTGTGGATGAAGCCTTTTGTGAGACGGTCCAGAGTAGCGGAATTCTGGGCGCGGGATAGACCATAAGACGTAGGAGCAGAATTAGGTCATCTGGCCCATCGAATCAGCTCCGCCATTCAATCATGGCTGATCCTTTAATTTACTTCTCCTCAACCGCAGTTCCCGGCCTTCCACACTGTTATGCTTATTCAGAAAGTCAGAAGGCATGGGATCCAGGGAAGTTTGGCCAGGTGGATTCAGAATTGGCTTGCCTGCAGAAGGCAGAGGGTTGTGGTGGCGGGAGTACATTCAGATTGGAGGGTTGTGACTAGTGGTGTCCCACAAATATCTGTTCTGGGACCTCTACGTTTTGTGATTTTTATTAACGACCTGGATGTGGGGGTGGAAGAGTGGGTTGGCAAGTTTGCAGACGACACAAAGGTTGGTGGTGTTGTAGATAGTGTAGAGAATTGTCGAAGATTGCAGAGCGACATTGATAGGATGCAGAAGTGGGCTCAGAAGTGACAGATGGAGTTCAACCCGGAGAAGTGTGAGGTGGTACATTTTGGAAGGGCGAACTCCAAGACAGAGTACAAAGTAAATGGCAATATACATGGTAGTGTGGAGGAGCAACGCGATCTGGGGGTACATGTCCACAGCTCCCTGAAAGTTGCCTCACAGGTAGATAGGGTAGTTAAGAAAGCTTATGGTGTGTTAGCTTTTATAAGTCGAGGGATAGAGCCTAAGAGACGCGATGTGATGATGCAGCTCTATAAAACTCTAGTTAAGCCACACCTGGAGTATTGTGTCCAGTTCTGGCTGCCTCAGTATAGGAAGGACGTGGAAGCATTGGAAAGGGTACAGAGGAGATTTACTCGAATGCTGCCTGGTTTCGCGAGTATGGATTATGATTAGCGATTCAGGGACTTAGGGCTTTACTCTTTGGAGAGAAGGAGGATGAGAAGAGACTTGATATAGGTGTACAAGATATTAAGAGGAATAGATAGAGTGGACAGCCAGCGCCTCTTCCCCAGGGCACCACAGCTCAGTACAAGAAGACATTGGTTTAAGGTAAGGGGAGGGAAGTTCAAGGGGGATACTTGAGGAAGGTTTTTCACTCAGAAAGTGGTTGGTGCGTGGAATGTACTGCCTGTGTCAGTGGTGGAGGCAGATACTCTAGTGAAGTTCAAGAGACTGGTATATGGAGGAATTTAAGGTGGGGGGTTATATGGGAGGCTGGGTTTGTGGGTCCGCACATCATTGTGGGCCGAAAAGCCCAATATGTTCTATTTTCTATGTTCTGCCCATAACCTTTGATGCCGTGTCCAATCAAAAAACTATCAATTTCTGCCTTCAATAATCCCAACGACTTGGTCTCCATAGCTGCCCGTGGCAACAAATTCCACAAATTCACCATCTTCTGGTTAAAGAAGATTCTCCGCATCTCTCTTTTGAAAGGGCGCACATTTATCCTGAGGCTGTACCCTCTTGTCCTGGACTCTCGCTTTCCACTTCTACTCCGTCTGGGCCTTTGAACAGTCGAAAGGTTTCAATGACGTCACCCCTCATCCTTCTGAATTCCCGCGAGTAAAGGCAGAGAGTCATCAAACATTTTTCGTATGATAACCCTTTCGTTCCTCGAATCATCCTAGCTAACCTCCTCAGGACTTTCGCCAATTCCAGCACATCTTTTCCAAGATATGGAGCCCAAACATGAAGAAGCGAAGGTGGAGGGCAGATTACTGGAGATACATAAATCTGGGAGATGAATGATGGTCATAAGGGTTGAGCTGGTAGGGGGTCGAGGGTGATGGGGATCTGGGAGTGAAGTGTTTTGACAGATTCTACTGAATGGTTGGGCATGGTAGAGGTCCGCAGAATTTCCTTGTGTTGCTGTTACCCTGTGCTCATCCGACAATAGACGCTGCGGAGCGTATAAGGGTGAAAAAAGGAATTAGACAGGATCTCTGATCGGACAACAGAGGATTAAGGTTGTCAAAGTCTGAGGCTGTACCCTCAAAGCCAGCACATCTTTTCCAAGGTAAGGAGCCCAAACATGAGGAGGCGCAGGTAGAGGGCAGATTACTGGGAGGCAATTAAAGTCTGGGAGATGAATGATGGAATGGTCGGGGTGGTTGAGTTGGCAGGGGATCGAGCGTGATGGGGAACTGGGAGTGAAGTGTTTTGGAGAGGTTTTACTGAATGGTTGGGCATGTTGGAGTATCAGAGAATTTCGATCTGTTGTTGTTACCCTGTGCTCACCTGACAACAGATGCTGCGGACGGTATAAGGTTAACACAAGGTTTTAGACAGGATCTCGGATCTGACAACACAGGCCGAAGCTCGTCAAAGGCTGACGTTCATGAGATGTTTTTTTTTCACTTGCTTTTCTTAGAATTGAGCACGAGAAGTTTTTGTTACACAATACCAGAGTGCTCGAAACAACTTTGTTTACAACAACGGAAGCAGCCGATTGCAAACCGCAGAAACCAGATCCACAGAAACTTAACTCTTTTTAAACACCAAGAGAGAGATAGAGAAGGTGGGGAGTGTGACTGACCATGGGTCACCGCGGCTGCGGCACAACAGAACGCATCCATCCCTGATCTCCTTGTTTCCGATTGTCATTTTCTTTTAAATCTTTTACGTCCCTTATTCCTGAAGCTGTGCCGTCTGAGATTCTCCAACCATGGTAAACACACTCTTCACATCCACTCTATCTGTGCCTTCTGATCCTAGACTCCCCCACTATAGGAAACATCCTCTCCACATCCACTCTATCTGTGCCCTCTGGTCCTAGACTCCCCCACTATAGGAAACATACTCTCCACATCCACTCTATCTGTGTCCTCTGGTCCTAGACTGCCCCAGTATAGGAAACATCTTCTACACATCCACTCTATCTGTGTCCACTGATCTTAGACTCCCTCACCATAGGAAACATCCTCTCCACATCCGCTCTATCTGTGTCCCCTGGTCCTAGACTCCCCCACTATAGGAAACATCCTCTCCACATCCACTCTATCTGTGCCCCTGGTCCTAGACTCCCCCACTATAGGAAATATCCTCTCCACATCCACTCTATCTGTGCCCCCTGGTCCTAGACTCCCCCACTATAGGAAACATCCTCTCCACATCCACTCTATCTGTGTCCCCTGGTCCTAGACTCCCCCACTATAGGAAATATCCTCTCCACATCCACTCTATCTGTGCCCTCTGGTCCTAGACTCCCCCACTATAGGAAACATACTCTCCACATCCACTCTATCTGTGTCCTCTGGTCCTAGACTGCCCCAGTATAGGAAACATCTTCTACACATCCACTCTATCTGTGTCCACTGATCTTAGACTCCCTCACCATAGGAAACATCCTCTCCACATCCGCTCTATCTGTGTCCCCTGGTCCTAGACTCCCCCACTATAGGAAACATCCTCTCCACATCCACTCTATCTGTGTCCCCTGGTCCTAGACTCCCCCACTATAGGAAATATCCTCTCCACATCCACTCTATCTGTGCCCCCTGGTCCTAGACTCCCCCACTATAGGAAACATCCTCTCCACATCCACTCTATCTGTGTCCCCTGGTCCTAGACTCCCCCACTATAGGAAATATCCTCTCCACATCCACTCTATCTGTGCCCCCTGGTCCTAAACTCTCCCATTACAGGAAACATCCTCTCCACATCCACTCTATCTGTGTCCCCTGGTCCTAGACTCCCCCACTATAGGAAATATCCTCTCCACATCCACTCTATCTGTGCCCCCTGGTCCTAAACTCTCCCACTACAGGAAACATCCTCTCCACGTCCACTCTATCTGTGTCCTCTGGTCCTAGACTACTCACTGCAGGAAACGTGCTCTCCACATCGACGCTATCAAACCCTTTCCCAGTTCGAAAGGTTTCACTGACACCACCCCTCATCCTTCTGAATTCTCTGAATACAGACCCAGAGCCATTGAAAGCTCTTCGTAGGACAAGCCATTCCATCCTGGAATATCTGACCTAAAGCTTCTTTATCACCTTCATCAGTTTTAGCACATCGTTTGTCAGGCGATGGCTCAAACCTGCTTACTGTGCTGTAAGTGAGCCGTCAACAGATCATTAAAAAGTTTCAATATTAACATCTTTTATGTTCGAGTCCTCGTGAAATGAAGGCTAACACTGCATTTACCTTGGTCATCACAGACTGATCCCGCAACGTAACCTTCAGCGAATCCTGCACAGGGAATCCCAAGTCCCTTTCTACCCCAGTTTTTCTTTTGTATTTTATTTTCATTTAGAAACGAGTCAGCCTTCTATTTCACCCCACCGCCCCCCCCCCCGCCAATGTGCATGCTCAAACACCCCAGGAAGTACATTCCATCTGCCTTCTTTACCCAGTCTCCCAATCTGTCTAAGTCCTTCTTTAGCCTCTCTGCTTCATGTCCTTTCATCTATCTTCAAATCGTCTGCAAATCTTACAACAAAGACATCAATGCCACCATCCCAATCACTGACATCTGACGTAAAGGATCCGTTCCCAACACAGACTCCCGTGAAACACCACTCGTCACCGTTTGCCACTCAGAAAGGGCTTCCTGTATTCCCACTCTTTGCCTCCTTCCCGGGATATGTGTTCCCGTTCTGGGAAATTGCCGAGCGGCCTGCGTTATTCCCCGATTTCTTGGAGCTGCGTCTGCGACGTGTGCCTTCGGGGTGAGGCTTTGGGTGGGACCGGAATCCTCGCCGAATTCGCCGACTGAAGCTTCTGGGGAGACCGAAACACCGAGACAACAGGAGCTGTGCGAGCTATCGGAGGCCTTTCCTTCTCCCGGTGGTGACAGAGAGTCCACCGATCCTCGAGTCAAATTGAAGTAGTAAGTTAGACATAATCGAGATAATTATATATGCCATCTCTAAGAATACTTCCATTGAAGTAGTAAAATGGATTCCATTGTTCCATTATTCCTATAGTTAATCATAAGCTATATACAATGAGGTCCACCTCACTGGATGTACAGGTGGACTTGATTCATAATAGACTAAAATTCAAGTGTTCATAAGACTGATGGCATCCGGAAAGAAACTGATCTTGTACCTATTTGTCTTGGCATAGATATTTAGAAAGATAGAAAATAGGTGCAGGAGTAGGCCATTCGGCCCTTCGAGCCTGCACCGCCATTCGGTAGGATTATGGCTGATCATCCAACTCAGTACCCTGTACCTGCTTTCTCTCCATTCCCCCTGATCCCTTTAGCCACAAGGGCCATATCTAACTCCCTCTTAAATATAGCCAATGAACCGGCCTCAACTGTTTCCTGTGGCAGAGAATTACACAAATTCACCACTCTTTGTGTGAAGAAGTTTTTCCTCATCTCGGTCCTAAAAGGCTTCCCATTTATCCTTAAACTGTGACCCCTCTTTCTGGACTTTCTGGAATTTCTGGACTTCCCTAACATCGGAAGCAATCTTCCTGCATCTGGCCTATCCAATCCGTTTAGAATTTTATACTTTTCAATAAGATCCCACTCAGTCTTCTAAATTCCAGTGAGTATAATCCTAGTCGATCCAATCTTTCTTCATATGAAAGTCCTGCCATCCCAGGAATCAATCTGGTGAACATTTGTTGTACTCCTTCTATGGTAAGAATGTCTTTCCTCAGATTAGGGGACAAAAACTGCCCACAATGCTTTCGGTGCCGTCTCACCAAGGCCTTGTACAACTGCAGTAGAACCTCCCTGTACCCGTACTCAAATCCTTTTGTTATGAATGTCAACATACAGTGATCTAAAGCGCCTACTAGAAGGACGGAGTTGGAACAGGTAATGCCCAGAGTGTGATGGGTCTACAATAATGCTGCTTGCTCGCTTCCTGACTCTAGATGCATACAAGTCCTGAATCGGGTGCAGCTTCACACCAATAATCCTTCCCGCAGTCCTGACGGTTGTTTGGAGTCTGTTCTTGTCTTCTTTGGTAGCTGATCCAAAACAGACAGTGATGGACGAACAGAGAACAGACTGGATTATTCCTGAATAGAATTGAATCAGCAGCTCCTGAGGCAAGTTGTACCTCCTAAGTTGACGTAGGAAGTACAACCTCTGCTGAGCCATTTTGTAAAGAGTGTCTGCGTTGGGTGTCCACTTCAGGTCCTGGGAGATTGTGACACCCAGAAATCTGAAGGTCTCCACAGCAGACACAATACTGTTGAGTATAGTGAGTGGGGGGAGTATTGGGGGGCTCCTCCTGCAGTCCGCTGTCATCTCCACAGTCTTGAGCGTATTTAGCTCCAGGTTGTTCTGACCACACCAGAGGGTCAGCCGTTCTACCTCCCGTCTGTATGCAGACTCATCACCGTCTCGGATAAGGCCAATGACAGTTGTGTCGGCTGCAAACTTCAGGAGTTTAACAGATGGATCCTGTGAGGTGCAGTCATCAGTGTAAAGGGAGAAGAGCAGTGGGAAGAGCACACGGTGCCCTGGGGGTGGGGGGGGGGCACCGGTACTGATTGTCCGGTTGCAAGAGATGATGCTCCCCAGCCTCTCTTGCTGCACCCTGTCAGTCAGGAAGGTTGTGATCCACTGACAGATGGCGGGGGAGACATTCAGCTGGGTGAATTTGGAGTTGAGGATTTCTGGAACGATGGTGTTAAACGCCGAGCTGAAGTCAACAAACAGGACCCTTATAGAAGTCCCTGTGTTCCTGGATTATATTCAGTAGAGAGCAGCATGGCGAGTGGCTGAATTCCAACAGGGAGAAAAGACAATATTGTCATTTTGAATACTGTGGGTTATTGGCTACAGGAGCCCACACTGATATAAGTTGATACATGTTATCCAAATGAAAGAAAAGAAAATAAGGAAAGCACAAATTAGGGGGCGGGGTGGAGGGGAATGCGATAGGAATTAGTGACCAGATTAGAGAAGGAAAAGTGAAGTCCAGATTTGCATTACATGTTTTAAATACCGGGAGTAGTCGGTGCCTTGAACGCACTGTCAGTGAAAGCAGTGACTGGCAGCTTAAGTGTCATCTGGGCATTTACGCGGAGAACGGAGGGGTGCTGATCTCATATCGGCAGTTATATTGTTCCCTTATCACATAACGCTTTTTTTTCCCAGACACGTTCAGCGGTGCGGACCAAAGAGCAAAGAAAGAGGAAGATTGAAGCCAAAATACGCAACAAAAAAATCATGAAACTGCGGTAGAGTGAAACACAGACACGAGGGAACGAGGGAGGCTGATGGAAGATCCACGTGAAGTGAACGGGTTATGGGATCAATCAACACTCTGCAAATAAGAAGCGACGACATATTTTCGGCGTACAGGTAAATTGGAAAAAGGGTCTGGATCAGTGTCTCGGATGGATAAACATTCACTGAGCAAATTCACGCAGCAAATCAGGAGTCAACTCAGGGTTTCAGCACCGTTTTCTCTTTTATTCCATTTATTATTCAGCCATAAAGCGCGGAGTAGCCGTTCAGCGACCGACGACAAACCCGATCAACAGAGGAGGTTTACAAGGACGTTGCCTGGGTGGGAGAGCATGCCCCATGGAAATAGTTTGAGTGACCTCGGCCTTTTCTCCCTCGAGTGACGGAGGATGAGAGGTGACCTGACAGAGGTGTATAAGATGATGAGTGGTATTGATGGTGTGGATACCCAGAAGCCTTTTCCTAGTGCTGAAATGGCCAACACGGGATAGTGTAGATTTATGGGTCTCGGACGTAGGTCAAGTGGAGAGTCAGAGGTAGGTTCTTCACACAGAGAGTGATGGGTGAGTGACATGCACTGCCAGAGATGGTGGTAGAGGCGGATACAATGTGGTCTTTTAAGAGCCATTTGTATAGATACATGGAGCTTCGAAACATAGAAGGCTGTGCGGTAAGGGAAAAATCTCGGCAGTTTCTGGAGCAAGTTATATGGTCGGCACAACGATGTAGGCCGAAGATCCTGTAATGTGCTGTAGAGTTTCTGTGTGCCATGTTCTATGTTCCAACGCTGACCTAATCACAGGGCAACTTGCAATGACCAATTAACCTTCCTGGACTTTGGATGGTGAGATGAATCCGAACGCCGCTATGCTAACCACGCCTGAGTTGAATAGGCTTAAAATAATTTTGCCATTTAAATCACAGATTACAGCACATAATCAGCTGCTCAGGTAGCATGAATAGAGTACGAAGTAGACAGAGATTCGACCAGGGGTCATTTTATCAAAATCCCCATGACAGGTCAATAGACCAGTCTGATACAGGACTTTGTGATATGGTGCAACTCAAACTACCTGCGTCTCAATGTCACCAAGACCAAGGAGATGGTGGTGGACTTTAGGAGACCTAGGACTCACATGGAGCCAGTGATCATTAATGGAGAGTGTGTGGAGCAGGTTAAGACCTACAAGTATCTGGGAGTACAGTTGGACGAGAAGCTAGACTGGACTGCCAACACAGATGCCTTGTGCAGGAAGGCACAGAGTCGACTGTACTTCCTTAGAAGGTTGGCGTCATTCAATGTCTGCAGTGAGATGCTGAAGATGTTCTATAGGTCAGTTGTTGAGAGCGCCCTCTTCTTTGTGGTGGCATGTTGGGGAGGAAGCATTAAGAAGAAGGACGCCTCACGTCTTAATAAGCTGATAAGGAAGGCGGGCTCTGTCGTGGGCAAAGTACTGGAGAGTTTAACATCGGTAGCTGAGCGAAGGGCGCTGAGTAGGCTACGGTCAATTATGGAAAACCCTGAACATCCTCTACATAGCACCATCCAGAGACAGAGAAGCAGTTTCAGCGACAGGTTACTGTCGATGCAATGCTCCTCAGACAGGATGAAGAGGTCAATACTCCCCAATGCCATTAGGCTTTACAATTCAACTGCCAGGACTTAAGAACTTTTTAAAGCTATTATTAATGCTTTTTGAGCTAGTGATTTAGATGCATATCATATTATTACTGAGTTAAGTATTGTATTGTATGTAATGAGTTTTTGCTACAACAAGTGTACGGGACATTGGAAAAAATGCTGAATTTCCCCATGGGGATGAATAAAGTATCTATCTATCTATCTATCTATCTATCTTACAACGCATTCGGATAACAGCGGGAGCACACGAGTAACACCTGAAATACGTGACCATGGTATTAATGGTCTATTCCCGGCCCTGGTCTCGGACAGAATCTGATGTTTCTCTGTATTGGTCACTATAATTCTTTATCTTCCTGTTCAAGGCTCCTTGATTGAGTCTTAAGAGCACAGAGACTATGTCATTTCCTGTCTGTTAATCAGACGCTGAAGCTCATTAGGTGTTTCCTAATCCCTGGAAAGGCACTTCCACCGTCCATGCTCGTATCCCGCCCACTCTGTCCAAATGGGTTTGGGCCTCTGAGACACTAATGGAAGGTGAATGCGAGGAAAGTGACGAATACGGATCCCCTGCTCATAGCGAGCTCTGTGACGCTGAGCGTGAAATTAATGGAATTAAAACCACTTGGCCGCTTGTGCCGCGGCATTGGCCTCAGGCCAAGTGAATAACAAATCTAAGCTGTGGGTTGAGCGTGAAGCGCTAAGATAATTCATGTTTTTCAGCGTAACCAGTAGTCAGAAACCTACCGGACCATGATGTGGGTGAAGACGGTGTAGAGGTTAGATCACACAGCAAAGTTGAGTGGGAAAATGTCGGCGGCAGAGTGAAGGTGTCAATTATGGGTCATAGGAGTCTGGGCTGAGGTGAGGGAACTAAGCTGCTGTGATACAAACGAGTCAAAACCTTCACTGATGACTTCGTCCTGAGGATGTGAAACACAGAAAAGATCTAACGGAGACATGGAGAACAATTATAAAGAAACATTGAAGGACATTCTGAACGATGGCGTTTCCCTCGATGGTTGCCCTTCCTCTGTGTCAAATCACGTGCCAACCATCCTCTTCTCTTCACCAGTGACGTCATCTGCGGAAACAATTCACACGTCAGCAATCCGAAAGTGCGGCTGCTGGTGAGGACAAACACGAGATGATGATTTTTGAATCTGTGCCAAACATCGTGACAATGGAGCATTGCATAGAACTAGTATATCTCATATCGCCACGGGCCCAGGAAATTTGCTCCTTTGAATACCAATATATCGCTGTATGATGCGGCCTAACTCCAGTCTTGCACTCTATCTCGAAACTGCTAATCACAGGGTAATATATGCACGGCACAACCATGGCCCTGCACGGCTCAGAGAACTGAAACTCGTGGATAAGTTTCCTTTACAAGTAACAATATGTATCGGCAGCCCAATATCCCGTTCACTTACCTCTTCAGATCACTGTAAACGGATTGGTCCTCCAGGACAAGTCCCTGTTAA
This sequence comes from Hemitrygon akajei, assembly GCF_048418815.1. NCBI lineage: Eukaryota > Metazoa > Chordata > Chondrichthyes > Myliobatiformes > Dasyatidae > Hemitrygon > Hemitrygon akajei. Next base: position 313,777 of record NW_027331944.1, on the reverse strand, counting down.
TGTGAGGAAATCAGCATGATTAGCAGATTTTTTTATCATAAGCATTTCTTGTCTGAAGAGAACTGCAAGAATATTAAGGAGTACCTGCGCTCATTTAATAAATTATGTCTGAAATTAACACGGAAGAGTCGGACCATGATGACCAGAGGATCCGAGACAGACAGTCATGGTCCCCAAGCGAAAGGGCACGTAATCCCTTGTCCTTTGCTTCCCTTCCTTCAAGAAGATCGGAGTGATATTTGCAACTTTCTAGTCCTCAAAAACAATTCCATAGTAATCTGCAGCTTGGCATACCAGCTTGGTGTGTCAATGCTAATGCTTCTGCTACCTCTTCAGCGGCCCATTTCAGAATGCTGGGGAGCAGTTAATCCCGGTGATTTCTCCACCTTCAGCCCTTCCAGCTTGCCTTGCATCTTCTCCTTATTATAGTGACTGCAACCACTCCGGTGCCCTGACACTGTCATACTGATGGTCTGCTCCACAGTAAAGACTGACACATATTACAATATAACCATATAATCATAAAGCAATAACAGCACGGAACAGGCCATCTCGGCGCTGCTAGTCCGTGCCGAACGCTTACTCTCACCTAGTCCCACCGACCCGCACTCAGCCCATAACCCTCCACTCCTTTCCTGTCCATATACCTATACAATTTGACTTTAAATGACAATACCGAACCTGCCTCTGCCACTTCTAATGGAAACTCGTTCCACACAGCTACCACTCTCTGATTAAAGAAACTCCCCCTCATGTTACCCCTAAACTTTTGCCCCCTAACTCTCAACTCATGTCCTCTTGTTTGAATCTCCCCTATTCTCAATGGAAAAAACCTATCTACGTCAACTCTATCTATCTCCCTCATAATTATAAATACCTCTATCAAGTCCCCCCTCAACCTTCTACGCTCCAAAGAATAAAGACCTAACTTGTTCAACCTTTCCCTGTAACTTAGGTGTTGAAACCCAGGTAACATTCTAGTAAATCTTTTCTGTACTCTATCTATTTTGTTGATATCTTTCCTATAATTCGGTGACCAGAACTGTACACAATACTCCAAATTCGGCCTCACCAATGCCTTGTGCAATTTTAACATTACATCCCAACTCCTATACTCAATGCTCTGATTTCTAAAGGCCAGCGTACCAAAAGCTTTCTTCACCACCCTATCCACATGAGATTCCACCTTCAGGGAACTATGCACTCTGATCACTCTGTTGATCACTCTGTTCTACTGCATTCTGCAATGCCCTACCATTTACTATGTATGTCCTATTTGGATTATTCCTACCGAAATGTAGCACCTCACACTTATCAGCATTAAACTCCATCTGCCATCGTTGAGCCCACTCTACCAACTGGCCTCAATCTGTCTGCAAACTTTTAAAACCTACTTCATTATCCACAACACCACCTATCTTAGCATCATCTGCATACTTACTAATCCAATTTATTACCCCATCATCCAGATCATTAATGTATATGACAAACAACATTGGACCCAGTACAGATCCCTGAGGCACACCACTAGTCACCGGCCTCCAACCTGACAAACAGTTATCCACCAATACTCTCTGCTATCTCCCACCCAGCAACTGTTGAATCCATTTTACTACTTCAATATTAATACCTAACGATTGAACCTTCTTAACTAACCTTTGTTGCGGGACCTTGTCAAAGGCCTTACTGAAGTCCATATAGACAACATGCACTGCTTTACCCTCGTCAACTTTCCTCGTAACCTCTTCAAAAAATTCAATAACATTTGTCAAACATGACCTTCCACGCAGAAATCCAAGTTGATTTTCCTAATCAGGCCGTGTTTATCCAGATAATTATATATACCACCTCTAAGAATTCTTTCCATTAATTTACCCACCACTGACGTCATTACTTCAAGTGTTCATCCACCATTTCTGTGTCCTCTGCCGTTGCCTCTTCGACGTCATTCTCACTATCGAATGTCTCGCTTCAGGTTTTGTTTCTTACTCTGTGAAGTGGAACAATTACTACAAAAAGGGATTGACGCAAATATATCCCTTACCATATAAGTAGAGCTTCCATCTTCTTCCTTGTTCCTTGCGTCCTGAAAAGAGAAATTGAAGATTTCTGTTGAGACATTTAACCAAGTGCTCAACAATTGTATTCTGTCTCTCCACATGTAAACCCCAAGGGTTTCAATTTTCAAATTCTTTCCTGCTTGGAGCAATATTGCACCATTGGAATTCTACGTACTGCGTGTTTCTGATTCAGTGTGAGAGCAATATATATTTTCTCTGACATCAGGAGCGCTCTCGAACGACATTCAATCATTCGTAATCACTCAGCAATAAAGGTAGCATGATGCATGTTACTTGACCAGGATCTCGCCTTCAAAACCATTCATCTTGAGAGATAAGTCTGGATCAAAGTGTGTCCATGACAGATTGGAGATATGGAGTTGTGGCCCTAGGATCCTGACAGTATTTGCTATTTCTCGTAAACGCTCACAGAGATCATCGCTGATCAAAGTCCGGCAGGTCCAGACTTGACCATCCCTTCCCGTTGTGTCTTACCCGCATTGACCGGACATTTAAAAAGGATCCGTCATGAAATATATTCCAGGGTAAGAAATGATTTTGCATCGTACTGGAATTATGGATTCTGTGGAAACCGCAAATAACTCCATTGATGAAAATCTGCAGGTGCTGGAAATCTCGAGCAACGCACACAAAATGCCGGAGTAACCCAGCATTTCGGGTAGCATCAATGGAAATGAATAAAGAGTCGACGTTTTGGGCCAAGACCCTTCCGCTGGACTGGAGAGCGAGCAGAAAGGTGGAGAGGCACCAGGGGAAGTTAATGGACATGTGAAGAGAAGATAAATCAGTCTGGAGAGTAGAATAGAAGAAGAGGGAAGTGAACAAAGATGCGGGTGGAAAAGGTCGATATTCATGCCATCTGGTTTGGATCTGCTTTGAGGTGTTGTTCCTCAGTTACCGGGGAGATCATTCCTGATCTAAATAAATGTCCAATCAGAGCCGAAGGGCCCGGTGGACGCTGCCCATCACATTACCTCTGTTCTTATCTTCTCTTTGCTAAACAGTGACTGAGATCATGTGCATAATACAAACACCCAACCTGTTCATTGCTTGTGCAATTTTCGTAGGTTTGCGATGCGTTCGCGGTATCTGTATCCAAGGTGCCTGTGGGAACAAAACGGATATGTCACAACAGTGAACGGTATCGTGGGCCGTTGCTGAAACAGCAAACGCCAATTCGGGCCCCAAACCAAATGCCAGCGATAGGGTGAGCTGCATCCGCTCCAGTTGCCAGAAATAGGTTATCTCCTGTATAGAGGACCGGTAACTGAGGGCTGATATTGATCAGTTCACTAAACTACCATTCCATCTCTCCCCGGATATTGTAATCTTCAGTTCGCAAGTTCAAATTTTAACTGGGATACCCAACCATAGGCCGAGATTTAAAAAAAATAACATCCCTCCATTATCCGTGCACGATGAACTCTCATATTTAAACGCAATGTTTAGATTTCCATGGGCTCAGTATTAGAATGGTCGAAACGGAGTCCACTCACCCCTTTGTCCGGAATTGATGCTCGTGTCGTTTTGGGATCGTGGCGGATCGCTGATCCTGAATAAACAGAAACAAAGATTAACACATGAAATCGGCAGGAAGTGACTTTCTTGCACTGATACACCGAATGAGAACGGCTGCTATAATTCCATTGGATACTCTCGTCATTCCTTGATACTGTTCTGGTTATCAGATACCCGATTCCAGCCTCACTGGATCCCAACAACAGTGCCCATAACGGGTTCAGCAGGGAGAAGTGTTCTGCTCATTCGGATCTCCGTTTTCCGGTATAAAGTGCCGCAGGCATCAACAACAGTGACCATAACGGGTTCAGCAGGGAGAAGTGTTCTGCTCATTCGGATCTCCGTTTTCCGGTATAAAGTGCCGCAGGCATCAACAACAGTGACCATAACGGGTTCAGCAGGGAGAAGTGTTCTGCTCATTCGGATCTCCGTTTTCCGGGAGAAAGTGCTGCAGGCATCAACAACAGTGCCCATAACGGGTTCAGCAGGGAAAAGTGTTCTGCTCATTCGGATCTCCGTTTTCCGGTATAAAGTGCCGCAGGCATCAACAACAGTGACCATAACGGGTTCAGCAGGGAGAAGTGTTCTGCTCATTCGGATCTCCGTTTTCCAGGAGTAAATGATTGTTATCGACAGGGTGATATTCACTCACAGGTCCATTATCTCACGGAAAGGACATCAGTGCCTGTTGGTGATCTCCAATAATGCACCATTCTTGGTCCATTCCTGAGCCTTGCTCAGGTACCGTCACCAGATATTTATCCATTTCCCTCCTAACGGCCGCATCTGATCCGCCTTCAGGAGATCTGCAAACAACGCGTCCCATGTTCGGACAACACGCTGCTCGAAAACTAACCGTTCAGCTTGACCTGCAATGCCTGCCTTTTCATTCCGTGTCTGTGACCTTTAACCCTGGGCTCACTGATGCGGGAGAGCAACTTCAAACTCTCATACCAACTCTGATGTTTATGCTTTTCGCTATAAACGCCACACAAAATGCCTTCCAGGAAACGGTGGACTCCCAAACGCACAATCTATCCCTGAACCCACTAGCAGCTTTTGTATATTTCTCCCAGACCATTTCTGAATCTTTACTCTGTCTCCTGTCACATAGTGACGGGATATGAAATGTAAACTTTCAACACGGCCCATTGTTCAGTTCCGGTTATGCACGCATTCCTGACTCCGATAATCGCTGCCTCGGTAATAAATCCCAGAAATCTTTGCGCCGTGTGAAGCACCTCCTCATTCTTCATCCCCGCATCCAAAAGTTCATGATACCCCGCAAATAATGTCCGAGTCGCCACATTCCCCCAGCTCCAACTTGTGTCGTTTGCTTCATTCACGTCGCATCGCAAATTCGCGTTAAAGCCTCCAATATCCCACCTGAAAAAAAATTCTACTGCACCATTTAAAAGTAGAGGCGATATTCGGAGAAAAAATGCGTTTACCTGCCAGTTTTCCTCGCGATCAACCATCCACTGACTCCGCCGATCAGGCCCACGCCAAGTAAACCAAGTACAATGCCCACGATCGCGCCAGAGGTGAGGGTAGAATGGTCATCTGTTTTTGGTGCTAACAGAGAAAACAAACATCAATTTTACATTGCGAAAACACATCTTATTTTTTTTTAGAAATGATGACTGATCCACGCTCTGAATCGTTCCGGACGCTGTCTCGGCATTGAACATTGGTTTGGTCCAATATTCTGACATCATGTCGATGCCATTCGTCTGTAATCCGTAAAGACAACATAGAGTTCAACTCACAACGCATGGAGATCTGGGAATCACCTGCTTCCTGAGAGGGGTGAACAGGAAAGGTAAAGTGAATGAACGCGAATTCAGCTACTGGAAACTGTCATTGAATTTGTCACTGAGATACAAAACCCCAGCCCCGGCTCTTCTACTTTTTCTGACTGCATGACGCCCATGCAGAATGCCTGCCATCCGTTACCACCGTGTTCCTTCTGTAACCGATCAACCCACGCAGCCAAGCTTCTCTCGGCCCCGCGAATCCTGACTTTCCGAATGATCTCCTCGTTGGGAACCTGGTCCAACACCTCACTGAAATCCTGATACATCACCGCTCTATAGTTGATCACCCCTGATGTTGCCTTGTCGGTTTTGAGCTGTTCTTGTGATTCTACCCACGGTGTTCTCAAACCAGGAATATAATTTACCCGTTCTCACAGAAGTTGTGAATTTAAATTAGTGGGTGCCTTGTGAATGGCGAAGTCATTTTTATTCACGACTTTTGGTTCAATGCTCGTGCTGTCGTTCAGGGTCTTATTTTAAATCGATTATTACTTTAATCTGATCAGCCATTTACAAGCAAGAGAGAATGTATGGAGTGAGGAGAGAGTGAGAGGGAAATAGTTTGGATCTTTGATCACCGGGTTTACATGGACGAATGAGAGACTCATTCACTCACCTTGTGCGGTAACATGGACAGTGAGGTTACTGCTCCTCTTGGTTACGTCGTTAGTAACCCGACATGTGTAACTCTAAGGGTTAACCGAGCTCACTGACTCAAGGGTGAGTTCCTGCCCTGTCTGCAGGAGATTGTTCCCGTTGTACCATGCATACATACCCCAGGGGACTGACAGAGCAAAGCAAGTTAATGTCAGGTTTGACACAATATTGGACACAACTGGACGCTCTGGTACAATTCTGACCTTCTCTGGTCCATCTATAAAATGAAAATAAATATATTGATTAGAGTAATATCCTGGAGAAACCGGGATATTCTGACCTTCTCTGGTCCATCTCTACAAAGAGAACACACGTTGATAAATGTAATATCCGATACAAAAGAACGCGGTTGACTAACTGTGTACTTACAGTAAACTTGCACGTAGGTCTCTCCAGCGCCATTGCTGAAAGAGTTGTTGGCGATGCACTTGTACGTTCCTGCGTCGTTTCTTTTCACACTGATTATAGTCAGTTTCGCCCTGTCGGGAGATATAAATATTCTGCCGTTTTCCCGGATGGGTTGGTCATCCTTGAACAATGTCCGTGTCTCAACAGTGCCCGACGCGTCACAACTCAGTGCGATGGTATCGAGGTTTTCCAGGGGAGTGGAATTATTGGTCACCACGGCAACCCCGGTCACAGCCACTGGATCAAAAATTAAATTTCAAATGGAGTTGCACTTGTTTTCAGCGACATCATGTTCATAACATTTTGTTCACCAACTCAAGATCCCTGCCTCTGTAAATGCAACCAATTTGCAAATTGTTTTACACTTGATTTTCTCTGCACGTTCAGAAAATGTATGTGTCCCCAACTCAATATCGTCGCAATTCCTTTCTCTTATCCCCATGTGTTTCGATATTAGATCAGATCGCATGTATCAGTATTACAATGGGGTAAATTGAATTACAGACCCATGGGACGGGAGCTGGCCAGAACTGTTTGGAAAGGAGTCGATCATTAAAGATGAGGTCTCAGGGTACTTGGAGGCACATGATAAAATTAGCTGCAGTCAGCATCCCACAGCGGGAAATCTTGCCTGACCAATCTGTTGGAATTCTTTGAAGAATGGATGTGGAGAGGATGTTTCCTATAGTGGGGGAGTCTAGGACCAGAGGACACAGATAGAGTGGATGTGGAGAGGATATTTCCTATAGTGCGGGAGTCTAGGACCAGAGGACACAGATAGAGTGGATGTGGAGAGTATGTTTCCTATAGTGGGGGAGTCTAGGACCAGAGGACACAGATAGAGTGGATGTGGAGAGGATGTTTCCCATAGTGGAAGAGTCTAGGACCAGTGGACACAGATAGAGTGGATGCGGAGAGGATGTTCCCTATAGTGGGGGAGTCTAGGACCAGAGGACACAGATAGAGTGGATGTGGGCAGGATGTTTCCTATAGTGGGAGAGTCTAGGACCAGTGGACACAGATAGAGTAGATGTGGAGAGGATGTTTCCTATAGTGGGGGAGTCTAGGTCGAGAGGACACAGATAGAGTGGATGTGGAGAGGATGTTTCCTATAGTGGGGGAGTCTAGGACCAGAGGACAAAGATAGAGTGGATGTGGACAGGATGTTTCCTATAGTGGGAGAGTCTCGGACCAGTGGACACAGATAGAGTGGATGTGGAGAGGATGTTTCCTACAGTGGGAGAGACTAGGACCAGTGGACACAGATAGTGTTGATGTGCAGAGGATGTTTCCTATAGTGGGGGAGTCTAGGACCAGAGGACACAGTTAGAGTGGATGTGGACAGGATGTGTCCTAAAGTGGGGGAGTCTAGGACCAGAGGACACAGATAGAGTGGATGTGGAGTGGATGTTTCCTATAGTGGGGGAGTCTAGGACCAGAGGACACAGATAGAGCGGATGTGGAGAGGATGTTTCCTATAGTGGGGGAGTCTAGTACCAGAGGACACAGATAGAGTGGATGTGGAGTGGATGTTTCCTATAGTGGGGGAGTCTAGGACCAGAGGACACAGATAGAGCGGATGTGGAGAGGATGTTTCCTATAGTGGGGGAGTCTAGTACCAGAGGACACAGATAGAGTAGATGCGGACAGGATGTTTCCTACATTGGCCGAGTCCAGGACCAGTGGACACAGATAGAGTGGATGTGGAGAGGATGTTTCCTATAGTGGCGGAGTCTAGGACCAGAGGACGCAGATAGAGTGGATGTGGAGAGGATGTTTCCTGTAGTGGTGGTGTCTAGGACCAGAGGACACAGATAGAGTGGATGTGGAGAGGATGTTTCCTGTAGTGGGGGAGTCTAGTACCAGAGGACACAGATAGAGTGGATGTGGAGAGGATGTTTCCTGTAGTGGGGGAGTCTAGTACCAGAGGACACAGATAGAGTGGATGTGGAGAGGATGTTTCCTATAGTGGATGATTATGTATCTATTGTTTCCTATAGAGAGGATGATTCCTGTGGTGGGAGAGTCAACGTCAAGGTGACACAGCTAAAAACAGAGAAACCTCATTTCAGAACGGAGCTGGAAAGGTATTTCTTCAGAAGAGGTTGTACATCCGTGGAATTGTTTGCCACAAGCAGGGGTGGAGACCAAGTCTTTACGTATATTTAACGCAGAGGTTGATACATTTTCTATTGGTCAGGGCATCAAGAAATACAGGGCGAAGGCGACGTTAGCATCCATTGCATTTGGACGAAATGTTAAAAGTAATGATGTGATCTTTCAACTTTTTAACACCAGTGAGGCCTCACCGGGAGTATTGTGAGCAGATTTGGGGCACTGTTCTTGGAAAGGATGTGTTAAAACTGAAGGGCCTCAAAGGAAGTTCACTCACATGAGTCTGTTTTCATGTGACGAACATTTGATGTTTTGGGTCTGTATTCACTGGAATTCAGAAGAATGAGGGGTGACCTGATAGACAGATTCCTTCCTCTCAGCTCTTCTGGATTCCAGTGCATACTGGCTCAGAGACATTAAAGGCTCATATTATGACACGTCTTTCAATCCCGGAATCATTTTTGTGAGCCCCCTTTGAACCCTCTCCAATTTCAGCACATCCATTCTCGGGTAAGGGACCAAAAACTGCTCACAATACTCCAAGTGACGCCTCACCAGTGCTTTATAAACTTTCAATATTATATGCTTACTTTTATATTCTTGTCCGCTTGAAATGAATGCAAAATCGCATTTCTCTTCCTCACAACAGACTCAACCTCTAACTTAACCTTCAGACAATCCTACACAAAGGACTGACAAGTCCCGTTGCACATGATTCTCTTTTGTTGTTTTCTCTCTATTTAAACTATAATCAGTGTTGGATACATGGGCTAATACAGTGATACTGGCGGTAAACGTTCAGTCGATGTGCTGCTCACGGTAATCGTAACGTCAGAGCTAACTGTCCTGCTTTTCATTAACCACGAACAGGAAGCATGTCCCCCTCTTGCCGTGCACTCCAAACTAACTGTGTCATTGTGTTCTACCGAGTGAGCGTCATTCGATGTGGTGTTGGGCCTGGATACGGCTTCTGTAAAAACACCACAGATCATGTATCACGTGTAACGTACTGTAATGAAATGATGGCTCCAAGGAGATATATTCTGCTTAAAGCAAAATACTACAGATGCACAGATCAGAGATAACACTGCAGAATGCTGTCAATATTCTGGTCGCCTCACTGCAGGAAGGATGTGGAAGCCATAGAAAGGGTGCAGAGGAGATTTACAATGTTGTTGCCTGGATTAGGGAGCATGCCTAATGAAAACAGGTTCAGTGAACTCGGCCTTTTCTCCTTGGAGGGACGGAGCATGAGAGGTGACCTGATAGAGGTGTACAAGATGATGAGAAGTATTGATTGTGTGGATAGTCAGAGGCATTTTCCCAGGGCTGAAATGGTTGCTATGGTAGGACACAGTTTTAAGGCGCCGGGGAGTACGTTCGGAGGAGATATCAGGGGTAAGTCTTTTAGGCAGAGAGTGGTGAGTGCGTGGAATTGGCTGCCGGCAACGGTGGTGGAGGCGGACACGATAGGGGCTTTAAAGAGAATTTTGGATAGGTAAGTGGAGCTTCGAAAAATGGAGGTTATATGTAAGTCAAGTAATTTCTAAGGCAGGGAGATGTTCGGCACACTTGTGGGCCGAAGGGCCTGTATTGTGCTGAAAGTTTTCTATCTTTCTATGTTTCTATACTGTCATAGACATGTGGGCGGCACTGGGGAGGGAAACATCGTTAAACTTTCCGCTAGATGATTTAGAACTAATCATTTCCAGCTGACTGGAGAAACAGTCCGTTTTCGAAAATAGAGTAAAATACAGCAAAAGTGATTACTTGATTACAGATGGAACTGACATCCGGCACGGACAAGTGCGAGCAGCCTGCAAACAGAAACGGCGATACACAGCCACGCACAACAGTGAGAACTGAACAGTCCGAGAGCAGGTCTGGCAGAGTTCACTGGAGTCCAGGTTCTGCGACCACCGTAAAAGTTGTATTGTATTCTTTCACCACAGGAATAAAATGAAAGTTATAGTCCGAGATCGCATGACTCTGTCTCACTTACCAACGACACGCAGAGTGACGGTCGCTGAGATTTGGGAGCCACTAATTGGAACCATATTCACACGGTATTCCCCGCTGTCCCACACTTTCACCGACTTCAGCAGAAGCGATCCGTTGGAAGTGAATAACTCTGCTCGCGATCTGTACCCATTATCTAGAATCTCGCTCTGACCGATCCACTGGACGATTGTTCCCCCATTAAAATTCCAGCTTCCACTGCTGACGTTCCCCGACGGCCGGACTGAAAGAAGCGCCTCACCCCCAGCGGCGACATTTATCTGGCTGTGCTCAACGATAATAGTAAACTGCTGGGACTCACCTGAGAAAGAGAAAATCATATGAGGGAAAAGCGACAGATGCGGATAGACTTGGGAACTGCACTTAACTCAATCTGTACAGATACCAGGGATCTGTTCATAGCTCAGTAAGGTCGATCATTAAAATCTCATCTTCATTCATTTAACTACCGGTCGTTCTGTTGATTATATGTTTACCAATGATTGGAGAGAGTGACACTCACCCGCCGTTATGTGGAGACAAAGAACGAGAGCTGCGAAGGGCAGTCCCGACATCCCGAGAGAGCAGCGCCGATCTCTGTTACACTCGGAGACTGAGCCGCACTTCCTGGTTTGCGGGTCAGATATCTGGATTCTGCCGTCACAAGCGGAAGCGCTGATTGGATCAGAGAGTCTGTACTTTGCTCAAATCTACATCAAATCCTGTGTGCTGTTCTACAACGATCTGCTGCTGTGCGGAATCCGATAATGATCTCAAAGAGAGTTTCTCTCACCCACCGACATGAAGAGAAAGAGAGAGAGAGTAAAGTGAACGTCATCCACGCGATCCCGAGAGAGCGGCGCCTGTCTCTGTTACATTCGGAGAGTGAGCCTCATTTCCTGGTCTCCAGGAGAGATCCCGAGAGCCCGTTATCTGAAAAACCGGAGCTGACTGGAGCGCAGAGCGAGAAGGCGGAGAATGAACGAACCTAAAACGCTGGAGAAACAGAAGGCTATTCGGCCCTCGATACTCTGGTGTCGTCCTCTACCAGATCATGTGGAAATTTCCTCAAAACTACCTCCCTCCGGGATAGGTAGACTGGCCGAGTGTTGTCGCCGCAATAATCTTTCACACAGAGACAGCAAGACCAAGGATGTGATTGTGAACGCCGCGAAGGAGAAGTCGGGAGATCACACACCAGTCCTCATTGGCGGTGGTGAGGGTGAGCAGGTTTAAGCTCCTTCTGAGAGAATCTCTGCTTGGCCTCACATAGTTATACATTCACAAAGAAAGGCACGTCAACAGCTGTATTCCATTAGGTGATAGAAACATAGAAACAGAGAAAGCCTACAGCACAATAAAGGTCCTTCGGCCCACAGAGCTTGAAGAGATTCAGTATGGGTATGTCACCAAAAACTGGGAAATGTTCGCACATGCAAGGCGGAGAGTATTCTGACTGTTTCCATTACCGTCTGGTGTGCAGGCTGCAATGCACAGGGTCGACACAGATTGCAGAGGCTTGTGTCCAACAATCACATTTATCACAGCGCAAGCCTTTTCATAATCGAGAACATCTTCAAAAGGTGGTTCCTCAGGATTACCAGGTCCATAATTAAGGGCGATCACCGTCAGGTATATGCTCCTGTCTCATTACAACCATTCGGGATATACACACTTCCTGTTAATACAATCCGGAATATGCTCTCTTCCCAACAGTACCATCCGGGATATGCTCTCGTCTCATTACTTCCAGTCGGGACATGCTCTTGTCTCATTACTGCCATTCGGGATATTTTCTTTATTTTCTTTTCTCATTACTATCATCCAGGATATTTTCTCGTGTCCTTACCACCATCCGGAAGTAGGTACATGACCCTGAAGACCCACGCTCAGAGATTTACCTAAATCTTCTGCAATCAGATTTCTGAACGGTCCATGGACCCATGAAAGCGACCTCATAATTCCTTTTATACTTGTTAGTTCATTTACTTTTTCACTAGTTAATTTATTCGTTCATTCGTTTGTTTATTTACCGAAATACTTTGCATCTTTTATGCATATATTACTTATCAATGTACTGAGGATGCATTGCGCCACCTGGCGGTTATGACAGCAATGACGGGATTTCTCTGAATTGGCCACCCAGATAGATAGATAGATAGATAGATAGATAGATAGATAGATAGATAGATAGATAGATACTTTATTCATCCCCATGGGGAAATTCAACATTTTTTTCAATGTCCCATACACTTGTTGTAGCAAAACTAATTACATACAATACTTAACTCAGTAAAAATATGATATGCATCTAAATCACTCTCTCAAAAAGCATTAATAATAGCTTTTAAAAAGTTCTTAAGTAGTTTACTTAAATACATTAAATACAATCAACCCCGGCACTTTAACATATCTTACTCCAGGCGGTTGAATTGTAAAGCCTAATGGCATTGGGGAGTATTGACCTCTTCATCCTGTCTGAGGAGCATTGCATCGATAGTAACCTGTCGCTGAAACTGCTTCTCTGTCTCTGGATGGTGCTATGTAGAGGATGTTCAGGGTTTTCCATAATTGACCGTAGCCTACTCAGCGCCCCTCGCTCAGCTACCGATGTTAAACTCTCCAGTACTTTGCCCACGACAGAGCCCGCCTTCCTTACCAGCTTATTAAGACGTGAGGCGTCCCTCTTCTTAATGCTGCCTCCCCAACACGCCACCACAAAGAAGAGGGCGCTCTCCACAACTGACCTATAGAACATCTTCAGCATCTCACTACAGACATTGAATGACACCAACCTTCTAAGGAAGTACAGTCGACTCTGTGCCTTCCTGCACAAGGCATCTGTGTTGGCAGTCCAGTCTAGCTTCTCGTCTAACTGTACTCCCAGATACTTGTAGGTCTTAACCTGCTCCACACATTCTCCATTAATGATCACTGGCTCCATATGAAGCCTAGATCTCCTAAAGTCCACCACCATCTCCTTGGTCTTGGTGATATTGAAACGCAGGTAGTTTGAGTTGCACCATATCACAAAGTCCTGTATCAGTTTCCTATACTCCTCCTCCTGTCCATTCCTGACACACCCCACTATGGCCGTGTCATCAGCGAACTTCTGCACATGGCAGTACTCCGAGTTATATTGGAAGTCTGATGTGTACAGAGTGAACAGGACCGGAGAGAGTACGGTCCCCTGCGGCGCTCCTGTGCTGCTGATCACCGTGTCAGACCTACAGTCTCCCAACCGCACATACTGAGGTCTATCTGTCAAGTAGTCCACAATCCAATCCACCATGTGAGAGTCTACTCCCATCTCCGTTAGTTTGTGCCTTAAGATCTTGGGCTGGATGGTGTTAAAGGCACTGGAGAAGTCCAGGAATGTAATCCTCACAGCACCACTGACCCCATCCAGGTGAGAGAGGGATTTGTGCAGCAAATACGTGATAGCATCCTCCACTCCCACCTTCTCCTTATACGCAAACAGAAGAGGATCCCGAGCGTGCCTGGTTTGTGGCCTCAGATTCTGAATTATCAGCCGCTCCATGGTCTTCATCACGTGCGACGTCAAGGCAACAGGTCTTAAGTCATTCAACTCCTTTGGTTGTGGTTTCTTCGGTACCGGGACAATACAGGATGTTTTCCACTGTCTGGGTACTCTTCTCTGCTCCAGGCCCATGTTGAAGATGCGCAGTAGTGGTTCTCCCAGCTCAGTCGCACAGGCCCTCAGTAATCGTGGGGAAACTCCATCCGGTCCAGCCGCCTTGCTGGTACAGATCTTCCTCAGTTGACCTTCCACCTGTGCAGCCGTAATCCTGGGCGTGGGCAAGGTCTCCTGTGAGTGGCTATTTTCCTGTGAGGGAAGTAAGCCTGGTGTGGAGTTCTGCGGTGAGGATGAGATTGAGCTGTCGAACCTGTTGAAGAAGTTGTTCAGCTGGTTCGCTTTCTCCACATCTCCACTTATGTTTGACCCCGCTTTGCACCGCATCCGGTGATGATCTTCATCCCATCCCACACCTCCTTCATGCTTTTTGGAGAATGACTCTCCATTGTTGGAACGGTCATTGCTGGAGTGGTGAATTGTTAGAGTGGTTTGGCTTTTGTGAAACAGGCTTAGGCGAGAACACGCTTGGACAAACACAGCCGCATGTTCGAAGTAAGGAATGAAGTTCCAAGTAAGTTGATTATTTTTGGAATTACATAGCTAGTGCGCTGAGAGTAGATGCCGAGTCAGTGTCATGTGTGAGATTTGTGTGAGATTTAGAGAAACTGAGATACCGCCTCTGTCCCGCATAAATTGATCCGCACAATGTCCATCCGGTGCAGCTCCTGAGCGAGCATGTTAAAGAACGGGAGCTGCTGGTCCATGAGCTTCGATTCACACGGGACAATGAGGAGGTGATAGGTAGAAGCTACAGGGAGGCAGCCACCCGAGATGAAGGCGACCGTATCACGGGTGACCTGCACGAGAGGCAAAGCAGATAGACCGCCAGAACAGTGCCCCCTTGTGGCCGTACCGCTCAACAATAGGTGTTCCGCTTCAAATGCATCTGGTGGGTTGCCGGTTGTGGAGATTACCGGGGGGAAGGTACTGAGACGGGCTTTGTGGCCCAGAAGGGGATGGTGAAAGGGGAGTGCAATAGCGATTGAGGATCCTCAATTAGAGGATCGGAACGCATATTCAGTGGATATGGAAGAGACACCCAGTTGCGCTCCGAATCCATGGTTTATCATGAAGGAGTCGCCGCTGCTCTGTTCTTATCTGATGCAGCCTATCGGTCTGCCTGGTGGTCTGAGAACCCTTTGGGCTGGAGCGCGACATTCAGAGTGTGGCAGGTGAGCCGTCTCAGTGAAAGAGAGGACTCAGAAATCCTTTGTGGCCCTTCGAAACAGCAATCGTGTCCTTAGGCCCTGAGCTCTGCTCTCTAATGAATGTACATTGGCCAGGAAGATGCGATGAGACAGTGGTCCAGTTCCCGTAGCTTCACTCTGGCCTGATACCCACCGCACTCCGTCCTCCCCTGGTCGATCTCGCTTCTCTGGCGGAATTCCGCTCACTTCCAGGTGCAGTACTTGCATTGCTGGGAGTTTATCTTCGACGAGTCGTTGCTGTTCACGTGGACTTCATATGATCGCCGGTGCATGGATAGAATTCGCGTGTCTTTTTTGTGCGTAATGGGCCGAAGACTGCGGCGATAAAAGTTAAGAAAATGTACATCCTGTAGATTAGTGAGCTGCCGGAAATTGTCGCCCTATATATCGCCAGTAGTGCAATGTGTGTAAATCGGACGGGCGATGTTAAGGACACAGATAAGATACTCGAGATTGAATCTGACTGCAAGGTTGGGCGGCTCAGGGTCGCGCGTGACCAATGCACCCATTCTGAACTCGTGTCTGTATCTTCCACACTGCCCCCTTGTGGTGACAGCGTCCCGCCTGACTTCTGCACTGATGCTCTTTCAACTCTGCCAGTGAAAATCCGGCCGTCACTGCATTGCCGCCGGCGCCATTTATCGCCGTGTGCAGTTGTGTTTCTCCTTTTGTCATGCCCAGCCACTGAAATTCTTCGAAGTGAAGCTGCCTAATGCAGCAATACCCTTCGCATATGCAGGAAATTCTATTGGGGCTATAAATGAGAGACGCCTCTGCATTATCGCGCCTTTACATGTGTTCTGCAAACGGGTAGCATGTCTTTCGCTTGTTCGTTGTTGTTTGTTAGAGCTGATCCTCAAGAGGACAATTTGCAACAACAGCCGCTGTTCCCGGTGATACACTGAACACAATCTACTTTGCACAAATAGTGATTAAGCGGCATTTTTTTTCGTTCATGCTGGTATTCGGGAGGATTTTTTCGGCAATGTGGAGAACACGGGTATTTTGTCTTGAAACTCCAGCATCTCTGAAGACAAGGATCATGGTGGTTTTATCACAAGCAGGTAAACCTGAGAGAGAGGGTGAAGTGGAGATCTGGAAGAGATAAAGTGCTGAGATGGGGGAATATAACGGGAAAGGAAATAAGACCATGGGAGAAAGGGAAGGGAGAGGAGAACCCGATGGAGGCGATGGGCAGGGAAGGAGATAAAGTGAGAGAAGTAAAAAGGAACGGGGAATGTCAGAGGGGAGCCGAGCAGAGAAGTGACAGAAATGGACCAAGTGAAGTTGAGGACAGGTGGAAGTTGGAGGCAAAGCTGATGAATTTGATCAGTGGAATAGACTATCCATGCTGACTATCCCTAATCAGATTGTGTCTCTCCAAATGACCATAAATCCTGCCTCTCGGGATCTTCTCCAACAAACTGCCCACCAATGAAGTAAGACTCACTGGTCTACCATTTCCTGGGTTAATTTAATCATTCGTTCATTCATCTTTGTCATCAATTTACTCATTTATGTGCTTCGTTTGTCTGTCTGTTTGTTTATTCTGTAGCTACGTTCGGCCGGAGAATAGAGACGATTGTCTCACCAATCCGCCCAGGTGAAGTCCACCACAGCGAGAGGAAGGACAGATCGGGTCTGTATTTTGGACAGTATTTTAATAAGCGAATGACACCTGAGTTACTGACTCAGAGTCGGGGTCTGACTGTCACGTGACAGCTGAAGGATTATAGTTCAACTTAGCAAGTAAATCAAAGTCAAAGTAAAACATGTTATCAGTGTACATACATACACGTCACCACAAGCACCCACAGATTCTTTTACTGTGGGCATGTCAGCAAATCTATAGAACTGTAACTCTAAACAGGATCAATGTAACTGTGCAAATGCAGATTGAAATAATAACAAGAAATGACGAGCATGAAATAGCAGGATAAAATAGTCCTTAAATCGGAGTAGTAATCTCCTTTTGGTGAAGAGTCTGATGGTTACCGAGTAGTAAGTGTTCTTAATCCCGGTGCCGCCAGTCCTAAGTCAGCTTTACCTTCTCCCTCATACAAGCAGCGAGAAAACAGGTCGTGAGGATCGAAGGTGCTGGGGAGCAGGTACAGAGGGGATGTCAGAGGTAATTTATTTACTCAGAGAGTGGTGAGTGCGTGCAATGGGCTGCCCGCAACGGTGATGGAGGCAGAGACGATAGGGTCACTGAGGGACATTCCGTGCCCATGCTTGTAAGCAGAATTGACCATCGCACCGGCAGCTTCATTTGGAATCACCACCGACTGTGCAGTGAAGCTCCTGAAGTTTTGAGAATTAGATCTGTTTCTCAGAGTACAGATCTCCGAGCAGCGCGGACGTGACATCACGAAGTTAGGGAATCGAACCCTTTGTGAATGAAATACAGCCGCTGGACATACTGAACGAACCGATCTGAAATCAAATTAAATTAAGCAAACAGTGGGGAAAAAAAAGTAGGCCGACAAAATAAAACGCGTCCTCTCCATGATTCCGTAGAATTGTATCCCGGAACTCCTTTTCATAAACTGCAATTTGTTTGCCTTTCAGGCTAATATGTCGGTCTCTATGGTAACTTGGTCTACAGAGTCCCAGCTGATATGATCGGACTGCAGTAGAAAGGAATAATTCCATTCCTCTTTCAGTTCTATTTGCAGGTCCCGTGTCTTGTGTCAATGTAATCAACAATTTTTACAGTCACAAGATCACAAGATCAAAAGACAAAGGAATAGAAGAAGGCCATTCGGCCTATCGATAAATGTTGTATTCACCTGTGACACTAGGGGCACAATTCAGATAAAACATGGTTAGAAGAAATCTAACCGAGACAATATCTCTCATTTCAGAAAAACCTGGTCTGAACATAACCCGTCTTAACAGAAGTGGCACAGGAAATTATAGACGTGCTGTCAATATTCATCGCAGCAGCGACGGTGCTGAGATGTTCCTGCAAGTTAATTACATTACATTAGTTTACATTCAATATTACCGATTACAGAAACACAACACAATCTCTGTTTCAGTTGCAGATAGATCGAACAACAGTTTCAGCCGCAGAGTCCAGTTGTCACAGATACTGTTACAAGTCTGAAATTAACTTATTCTGCCCAGTTAGTTCCCAATGCTGACTCTAGATGGCGCAATAGAGCGTATGATCCGCAGATCGGACAGGGATCCACCATCGAGTCCGTTATCAACTTTGACAGTGGACATTATATTCGCCAGGATGAGAACAAAGTAACTGTGAAACACAGCGGCCTCGCTTTAAAGATCAAAATAAAAGCTTCTGTCGGGATTCCACTTCAATCGGCGGCTATACTTCGTTAGGATTTTGAAGATTTTTGGCATGTCAACAAACACACTCAAAAACTTCTCTAGTTGTCCCGTGGAGAGCATTCTGACGGGCTGCATCAGTGACTGGTTTGGCGGGGGAGGGGGTGTTGCTACTGCACGGGACCGAAAGAAGCTGCAGAGTGTTGCAAATCTAGTCAGCTCCATCTTGGGTAGTGGCCTACAAAGTACCAAGGACATCTTTAGGGGGCGGTGTATCAGAAAAGCAGCGTCCATTATTAAGGACATACAACACCAAGGGCATGCCCTTTTCAACACTGTTACTATCAGGTAGGAGGTTCAGAAGCCTGAAGGCACACACTCAGCGGTTCGTGATTCAGGAACAGCTTCTTCCCCTCTGCCATCGGATTCGGAAATGGACATTGAATCTTTGGAGACTACCTCATTAAAAAAAAATACAGTATTTCAGTTTTGCACGTTTTAAAAAAAAGTATTCAATATACGCAAAATTATTATTATTATTATTATTATTATTATTATTATTATTATTATTATTATTATTATTATTATTATTATTATTATTATTATTATTGTTATTGTCATTTTTTAAAATCTCTCTGCTAGATTAGGTATTGCATTGAACTGTTGCTGCTATATTTCCAGCATCTCCAATAAACTTCATTCTTAATAAAAATATTTTTCAAGTGAAACCGTGCAATGCGTTCTCTTTTTCATAAAACTCTGTCGCAAACAATTGAAGAATGAAAGAAATTGCCTCTTTAGTTCACCGTTCCTGATGGGCAGTGTTGAACGTGACACAGAGAGTGATAAACCAGTCAGCATAGTCAAAGACTCCACCCTCATTGGACATTCACTCTTCTGTCTCCTCCACCCCTTCCTCTCGGACAGGCAATACAAGAGCATGAAAGCACACACCGCCAGGAATACCGGCAGAGAGGAATCGCATTGGTAAGTCTGTGTTCATAGATGCATTGTCCATTCAGAAATCTCACGGAGGGGAATGGAAAACAAAAACTGTTCCTGAAATGTTGACTGTGTGCCTGGTGTCTTCATGCTCCTGTCGCTCCTCCCTGATTGTAGCAATTGGAAGATAGGAAGGAGATAAATGTTTGAAAGTTCGGGGATTGAGGGCCAGGGTAAAATTTGACAGAAGATGAGACGTCGTGCTAATTAGTCCTCATCATACTGAATGATGGGACAGTGTAGAGGGGCCAAGTGTCCTTCACTTCCCCCTACTGGCTTGGTCTTGCATTGCAGCCTGTAACACTTTGCCGACAAGATTGTCCTGCATCGGCTATAATCTCGTTGAATAATTGCCGTGGCTTAACTTTACAACACAAGCTCTGGTTCTACATCAGTTGCGTTAGAACAAAACGAGACCAACACCTGTAACTTCTGCACAGGCCAATCTGTGGTTCCCGACTGTAACCGCTGAACATAATCATGTCAGTCAGAATGGAAATAACACAGCTGTAGTGCACTGAGAAATGAGGGAACAACACAAAATGATGGATACTTACCCTGTCTCTGAAATTCCACCCTCCACACCACTCCCTGTCTGAAACCGCAGTCTATTCACCCCCTCGCGGTTTCTGTAAACATGTGGCCCCCACACACTTACGTCTCTACGACGACTGCTGCCCCAGAATCCGTCCATGTCTCC
Organism: Hemitrygon akajei; assembly: GCF_048418815.1. Lineage (NCBI taxonomy): Eukaryota > Metazoa > Chordata > Chondrichthyes > Myliobatiformes > Dasyatidae > Hemitrygon > Hemitrygon akajei. Next base: position 293,324 of record NW_027331944.1, on the reverse strand, counting down.
GTGAACTCCCTCCCGACCCACTACACCCCTCCCCCGCTCACTGTCTGTAATCCCATCCTACCCCTACACACTTCCAGACGCCCCCCTCCCTTCTGCCTGCAGCATTCTCCAAACCCTAACCCTTCCCTGTTTCTGTCACCCCTGCAACCACTGAAAACCTCCCGGTCTCTGTAAATCACTATGGCCCCCCAAAACCACCCTGTCTCACAGTCTCTGTAAAACTCTCCGGTTCGTATCCCCTTCCCCGTCTTCGTAATTGCCTGCACCCTCATTGAAACATTCAGCATCGCCTGGGATGTTTGTCCGTGCAGATGTGGAGACGTTGCCCACGGCCCCAGTGTGTGTGAATGGGACAGAATCGTGAGGCTGAATCCGGAGCGGACTAGAGCTTCAGCTGGGGGTTTGCAATTCCGGAACGCTCCGCCCCGGATGGAGGTGGAGGGTAGATCACCAGGAGGGAATTAAAGACGGGGGGGGGGATTAATGCTGAAACGGTCGGGGTGGTGAGTTGTCAGGGGTTCCAGTCTGATGGGGATGGGACAGAATTATTTCGGGCAGATCCTAGTGTTGGGGGAAGGTTAGAGGAGCCGAGTTGTGATCTCCCTGTTTCCATCCGACATCAGATGTCGTGACCGGTGCAAATATAGAACAAGGCTTCCGACAGGATCTATAAACTGACAACACAGGAACAAGCAGTTTGACGGCTGACACTCCTGAAGTGCTTTTCCCCAGTTGCTCTCAGTATGAAGGGTTCGTTGTATTGAGCTCGGGAAGTATCTGTTACACAACACCAGTCTTTATATCATAACCAGCTATGTTACCACTGTGATGTGTGATGAGCAAGTCAGGCGGAGATGGGGTCCAGAGTTGACCCCCCTGTGAACTATGCTGCTAACGGGAGAGAGAAAAAAGAGGTGGGGGAGGCACCCAGCGCAGACGTGAGAGAGAGAGACAAAGATTTAAAGTTTTG
>NW_027331944.1:272354-287354 GCF_048418815.1 Hemitrygon akajei | reverse complement strand
CCTCTTCCGCTTTCATGAAATAGCGAAGTCTCCCTCACGGCGCTCTGAAGTAACTTCGGTAAAAAATAAGGAATTGGAGAGGAGGACAACAAAAGGATCCACACACTCCATTGTCAGACCCTGTGAAACCTCCTGTTGCAGAGGCTCAGATCCAAGAGTCGTGCTTATAAACCGATGTCAATTTCCTTTAGACTCTGCTTTCCCTGTGCACCTGTTCCCTCACAAAGTTCCGCCTTCCCCACAAGTAAAAAACAATATACGCCAACCTCCTCAGCTATTTACCTTCTTCCTCATTTTACTTCTGTGCGCCCTTTTGCGAAGAACCGAATTTTAACCCTTGACAATATTTTCCAAACATTCACAATTGAAAAGCTGGCTTTTGTTGAAGGCAAGCAGAGTTTATATAGATTGGGAATCTTTAGAACTTTAGCAGTGGGGTGATATTTTTTTCAGTGTGGTCTCTCTCAAACTGGAACATGGAAACTCTCAGAGTAAACACGTTCTGGTTCACATCCAAGAGTCGTGCTTATAAATAAATGTTTTCTCTCCACACCTGCTCTCCCACAAGTACAAAACAATATTCGCCAACTTCCTCTGCCAATTGTTTTCTTCCTCAATTTACCTCCGTGAGCTCGTTTGCAAAGCACAGCATTTTAACCCTTCACCATCTTTTCTAAATATTGTTATTTGCAAAGCTGCCTTTTGTCGAAGGCAAGCGCAGATTACACAGATTGGGAATCTCAGAACTGTGGCTGTAGCGAAATTGTTTTTGTTTCAGTGAGGTGTCTCTCAAATTGGAGCAGAGAAACTCCACGTAAACGAGTTCTGGTTCACGTCTCCAATTCACTTCTGCAAGCTGCCAAAGATATGGCAGTTACGGTGTCAGTTATCACAGAGTGCAGTCGTGTCCGTCCGTTTCCGATGCCCACCAACTGTAAGTCTGAGGCTGCAGTCTGATCGGCCGAGATCTCCTGACGCAGGGGAACAGGCTCTATCTGCCGACTGGCCGAACTGTGTGCACTTTAGAAATGTAAGTGCGTTAACCTCAGCCGTCCGCCCGATATCCTTTATGGTTTAAAGTAAGTCATTGAAGAAATTGCAACTCGTTTAAACGTGTTTTGGGAACAATTAACTGATGAGTATTTGTCAGTTGCACTTCGCATTTGCCAGTAATGACGTCGCCTCAGTGAACCACGTGGGAACTTGCGGGGACTTGGTTGGACAAGAGCACAGATGTACAGCTCCTGATTGCACTGCAGACAGGGTTCACGGCCCTCAACATAGGGAGTCAGTCACAAAGAAGGAATAAGTTATTTACACCGTCTGTTACCGATCTATTTAGAACCATAGAACACTACAGCACAGTAGAGGCCTTCAGCCTTCCATGTTGTGCCGACCCAAATAATCCTCAAAAAAATGTACTAAACCCACACCACTCCATAACCCTCCATTTGTCTTTCATCCATGTGCCTGTCCAAGAGACTCTTAAAATCCCCTAATGTTTTAGCCTCCACCAGCATCCCTGGCAAGTCATTCCAGGCACTCACAACCCTCTGTGTAAAAAACTTACCCCTGATGTCTCCCCTAAACTTCCCTCCCTTAATTTTGGACATATGCCGTCTGGTGTTTGCTGTTGGTGCCCTGGGAAACAGGTACTGGCTATCCACCCTATCTATGCCTCTCGTAATATTGTAGACCTCTATCAAGTCCCCTCTCGTCCTTCCACACTCCAAAGAGAAAAGTCCCAGATCTGCTAACCGTGCTTCGTATGACTTGTTCTCCAATCCATCCTGGTAAATCTCCTCTGCAGCCTCTCCATAGCTTCCACATCCTTCCTATCATGAGGTGACCAGAACTGAACACAATACTCTAAGTGCGGTCTCACCAGAGATTTGTAGAGTTGCAACATGACCTCTCTACTCTTGAACTCAATCCACCTGTTTATGAAACCTAGCATCCCATAGGCCTTCTTATCTACCCTATCAGCCTGTGCAGCGACCTTGAGGGATGTATGGATTTGTACCCCAAGGTCCCTTTGTTCATCCACACTCTTAAGTAACTGACCATTAATCCTGTACTCAGTCTTCTGGTTTGTCCTTCCGAAATGCATCACCTCACACTTATCCGGATTGAACTCCGTCTGCCATTTTTCTACCCAACTCTGCAGCCTGTCCATAGATGAGTCTTGCTTTTTTATATTCCTAGACCACATGAAATGGACGCTATCGTTGCATTTGCCTTCCTCAAGCGGCAAGTGAACCTTGAGGGAATCCTGCAGCAGGACTCCCCAATCTATTTGCGCCTCAAGATTTTTTGAGGTCACCCCCTCCGCCCGTCCGAACGCCGGCCGCAGTCCCAGCCATGGCCGGGTGGGGACGCCGCTGCGCCGGGTCTTTCGCGGGACGGGACGGCGGGAGAAGAGGTCCCGTTTACGGATCGACTCCCTCCTGCCCCCTTTCACCAAACCCGTCCCGCACCCCCACATCCGAGAGGGAGGGGCCGACCTCCGGGAGAAAAAAAAACATCGGGCACAGGGAGAGGGAGGAAGAAATAGAGAAGCAGAGAGAGTGAGAACAAGAACAAACAAGTTTATTGGAGAGTTAGTGTCGACACTGAAAGATAACAGGTAGGTCGGTAAGCACAGACGGATCTGTCCCCGCTCTCCGCCGCCTTATACTGACCCTCCGAAATCAGAAGTGGATCTGGTGAGTGTTTGTGTTAATAGAACCATAGAACCACAGGACACTACAGCACAGTACAGGCCCTTCAGCCCTCCATGTTGTGCTGACCCATATAATCCTCAAAAAAGTATTAAACCCATACGACCCCATAACCCTACATTTATCTTTCATCCATGTTCCTGTCCAAGAGGCTCTTAAATACCCCTAATGTTTCACCCTCCACCAGCATCCCTGGCAAGTCATTCCAGGAACTCACAACTCTCTGTGTAAAAAACTTACCCCTGATGTCTCCCCTAAACTTCCCTCCATTAATTTTGGACAAATGCCCTCTGGTGTTTGTTTTTGGTGCCCTGGCAAACAGGTACTGACTATCCACCCTATCTATGCCCTCTGGAGTGTTCTTTTCATTTCTGACGAAGAGAGAGTGGGTTTGAAATTCAGACGATATTTAGGACGGATAGTTTGAATGAAATTTGGACACTAAGGGGTAAAGTTGGAAAATGACATCAAAGCTTCTGGCCAATCAGCCGCGTGGTTTTTGAGTGATGGGTTAGTCAGGGAGCAGGGGAAATGGTCATTTGAAGTTCCTATTTAATATGATCTGACAATGGCCAGTTAACCTGCGACCAGCTGCGCTATGGTCCCCATCTGAGTTGAATAGGATTTAAAATGTTTTCTGATACAAATTATACAATCCAGGACAAAGCCAATTGGTCAGATAACATCTACGGAAACGCAAAGGAATGGTGTTTCCAACTCGGAGCCATTTTACCTGAGCGCCCATGACACATCCATGCACCAGCCGCTCATACTGCATGAGAATAACAGCGTTGAAGAGACACGTGTTCAGCAACAAATGATGCACCTTCTGCAATCCCACCAGACAGCCGCGTGTTTATTCAATCACCGACCGAGTGTTGCATTTTGTAAATATCTCAGACACCTCAAACACGTCATCCTAGTATTAATGTTCGACTCACGGTCATGCTCTGGGACAGAATTTTGTAATTCTCATTGTATTTGTCAGCACAAAGCATTACCATTCTTTCCAAGACTCCTTGATTGCGTTACTATGTTGTTTATTCACCAAACCCGACCGCTAACTCTGTATTTCCCATTGCCTGGAAAATACCTTCTACAAGCCCATGCTCGTAACCCCCACACCCGCACCTCCCGCGCTGTCAAAATGCATTTGTGCCTCTGTGACCGCGGTGTGCGGCCGAAGGTGAGAAAGTGGTCGCAGGCAGCTGCTGGCTGCAGAAAAGGGCATCAGGGCGGCCATTCCCGTCAAGGTGGGACAATGGGGACAGTTCTTCCTCCATTATTATTCAGAGAACCTGTGGTATGTCGAATACCGAGTGAGACGCGAAGTCTTCGGGGTAACCGCAGGTCTATGTCTTTGCTGTCGCTTTGCTCACGCTTGAGTGCTCGGCGGCGGCGCCGATGTTTTTGTTTTTGCCGGTGGGGAGGGGGAGAGGGGGTTGTTGCTCGCTGGCGCCTACGCGCGGGAGGGGGGGATATGGGGGGGACTTTGGGGTTCTAACATTCAACTCCCCTTCATTCTTTGGGGCACTCCTCTGTTTTCCCGCATGGTTGCGAAGAAAAAGCATTTCAGGATGTATATTGCACACAATTCTCTGACATTAGATTGTACCCTTGAAACATTGAACCTTTGAGAATGATCCCAAAACAAATAGGGCTGGATGTCGCGGATAAAAATCTGGTTGCTGGATAAGACGATACTCACATCAAATATCTCAGTATTCAGTGAGCTAATTCTTATAACTTGCTAATACGAAGCCCCGGACGGGTCGGATGAAATCATCGGAATTATTGTCACGTGACCGTTTCAGCTGCTGCTCCAGGCTCCCGGACAAGAGAAAATCGAGGCGAGTCTGAAGGTTGAGGGTCACACACTGCTGTGTTTCAGATCCTCACGAAGCATGACTTTAGAAACGGAACCGCCTATAATGTGGGCAATAAGATTATTGAGATCATATCGCACAGCAACGTTGACAGGGCAAAGGTTGGTGGAAGGATGAGGGTGTCTAACATGGGATGTTGGAGTCTGGGTAGAGGTGACTGTCGAGAGAGGTATGACGGAGACATGGATAACGGTTGTATATAAAAAGTAAGAGATGTTTTGCACGGTGGCTCCTTCAACGATGATTGTCCTTCTCATGTGTGAGTTCCCGACCAACCGTCCTCTTCTATTCACCAGTGACGTCATCTGAGGAAATAAATAAACAATTCATGCTGGCTGTCATAGCAACCGGAAGGAAATAAAGTTGGTGAGTCAAAATACGGGCGATAGTTCCTTATTCGGTGTCAGAGATCGTGTCAATGAGAATTTGCAGACAATATATCTGTTTCGCAAGGACACAGACCCACGACAATTATTCCACTGAATAACAATGACTTGCTGCCCGTCGCCTCCTGACCCCAGTCCCACAGTGTTACATGTCTCTCATCTGTTAATCACTGGGTAACTTGAAATCACGCAGAGCCGGGGCTCTGCTCAACTCATCGGCTTGGCAATAATGGACATGTTCCCTTTGCAAGTCACATTTTGCATCGACAGTTTCATGTTCTGCTCACTAACCTCTTCAGATCACCGTAAACAGATCGATCGCCCAGAACCAGTCCCTGTTAAACGGAAGTAAATCACTGTGATTAGCAAAAGTTAATAACAAACGCAGTCTGTGAGAGAGGAGAATTGGAAGGACACCGAAAAGGACTTGGACACATGTAACAAATCGGCTCGGAAAGACCGTGGGACAGAGGGACCAGGCTGTGCTCCACAGTCCAGTCTAACACATGATACTTCATGAGTTCATCCGCCATTTCTGCCGCCCCCATTGCCGCCTCTTCGACGTCATTCTCGCTGTCGAATGTCTCACTTCAGGGTCTGTTTCTTATTCTGTAAAGTGGAAACAATTACTTCAAAATGGGATTGACACAAATAATTCCCTCACCGTGTAAGTGGAGTTTCCATCTTGTGTATTGTTACTTGAGCCCTGTAAAGAGTAAAGGCGATTTATTTTTATCGTGACGTTTAACCAAGCGAGCACCAATTGTATTCTGACTCTGCACATTTAAACCCCGAGGGTATCGGTTTTCACATTCACTGCTGTTGGGAGTTCGCTGTTCGACGGACTGCGTGTTCCTGATTCACGCAGAATATTGACTGGAAGATTGCAAATGTCACTCCGCTATTTAAGAAGGGGGCAAGGAAGCAAATAGGAAATTATAGACCTGTTAGCTTGACATCTGTGGTTGGGACGTTGTTCGAGTCGATTGTCAAGGATGAGGTTACGGAGTACCTGGAGGCATATGACAAGATAGGCAGAACTCAGCATGGTTTCCTTAAAGGAAATTCCTGCCTGAGCAGATTTTTGAGGAAATTACAGGTAGGCTAGAAAAGGGAGATGCAGTGGATGTTGTGTATTTGGATTATCAGAAGGCCTTTGACAAGGTGCCGCACATGAGGCTGCTGAACAAGATAAGAGCCCATGGAATTACGGGAAAGTTACATACGTGGGTAGAGCGTTGGTTGATTGGCAGGAAGCAGAGAGTGGGAATAAAGGGATCCCATTCTGGTTGGCTGCCGGTTACCAGTGGTGTTCCACAGGGGTCCGTGTTGGGGCCGCTTCTTTTTTCGTTGTATATCAACGATTTGGATTATGGCTTTGTGGCTAAGTTTGCTGATGATACAAAGATAGATGGAGGGGCCGGTAGTGCTAAGGAAACAGAGAGTCTGCAGAGAGACTTGGATAGATTGGGGGAATGGATAGAGAAATGGCAAATGAAATACAATGTTGGAAAGTGTACGGTCATGCACTTTGGTAGAAGAAATAAACGGGCAGGCTATTACTTAAATGGGGAGAGAATTCAAAGTTCTGAGACGCAACGGGACTTGGGAGTCCTCGTGCAGGTTACCCTTAAGGTTAACCTCAAAGTTTAGTCGTTAGTGAAGAAGGTGAATGCAATGTTGGCATTCATTTCTATAGGAATAGAGTATAGGAGCAGGAATGTGATGTTGAGGCTCCATAAGGCACTGGTAAGACCTCACTTGGCGTACTGTGTGCAGGTTTGGGCTCCTTATTTAAGAAAGGATATGCCGACATTGGAGAGGGTTCAGAGAAGATTCACTAGAATGATTCCGGGAATGAGAGAGTTAACATATGAGGACCGTTTGACCGCTTTTGGACTGTACTCCTTGGAGTTTAGAAGAATGAGTGGGGACCTCATAGAAACATTTCGAATGTTGAAAGGCATGGAGAGAGTGGATGTGGCAAAGTTGTTTCCCATGGTGGGGGAGTCTAGGACGAGAGGACATGACTGGAGGATTGCAGGGCGCCCATTCAGAACAGAGATGCGATTTTTTTTTCAGCGAGAGGGCGGTGAATCTGTGGAGTTTGTTGCCAGGGGCGGCAGTGGAGGGCGGGTCATTTGGTGTATTTAAGGCAGAAATTGATAGGTATCTGAACAGCGAGGGCTTGAAAGGTTATGGTGAGAAGGCGGGGGAGTGGGACTAAAGGGGAGATTGGATCAGCTCATGATGAAATAGCGGAGCAGACTCGATGGGCCGAATGGCTGACTTCTGCTCCTTTGTCTTTTGGTTTTATGGTCTGATATATTTTTTTCCCTGACAGCATTCATATGCATTCAGCAATTCGGGCAGCATGATACATGTCACCTGACGAGGAACTCGCTTTCAGAACCGTTCGTCTTGAGCGATAAATCTGAATGAGAACGTGTACGTGGCGGATTGGGGATGTTGTGGTGGAGGGAGTACATTCAGATTGGAGGGTTGTGACGAGTGGTGTCCCACAAAGATCGGTTCTGGTACCTTGGTTTTTCGTGTGTTTTATTAACGACCTGGATGTGGGGGTAGAAGGGTGGGTTGGCAAGTTTGCAGATGACACAAAGGATGGTGGTGTTGTGAATAGTGTAGAGGATTTTCGAAGATTAAAGAGAGACGTTGATAGGATGCAGAAGTGGGCTGAGAAGTGGCAGATGGTGTTCAACCTGGAGGTGGTACACTTTGGAAGGACAAACTCCAAAACAGAGTACAACGTAAATGGCAGGATATTTGGTAGTGTAGAGGAGCAGACAGATCAGGGGATACATGTCCGCAGATCCCTGAAAGTTACCTCACATGTAGATGGGGTAGTTAAGAAAGCTTATGGGGTGTCAGCTTTCATAAGTCGAGGGATAGAGTTTAAGAGGCCCGGTGTAATGATGCAGCTCTATAAAACTCTAGTTAGGCCACACTTGCAGTACTGTGTCCAGTTCTGGTCACCTCACTATAGGAAAGATTTGGATGCATTGAAAAGGGTACAGAGGAGATTTATCTACCTGTTTTAGAGAGTATGCATTATGATCAGAGATTAAGGGAGCTAGGAATATATTCATTGGAGAGAAGGAATATGAGAGGAGACATGATAGAGATGTACAAGATATTCAGAGGAATAGACAGAGTGGACAGCCAGCGCCTCTTCCCCAGGGCACCACTGCTCAGTACAAGAGGACATGGCTTTAAGATAAGGGGAGGGAAGTTCAAGGGGGATATTAGAGGAAGGTCTTTCACTCAGAGAGTGGTTGGTGCGTGGAATGCACTGCCTGAGTCAATGGTGGAGGCAGATACACTAGTGAAGTTTAAGAGACTACTAGAGAGGTATATGGAGGAATTTAAGGTGCGGTTTTATATGGGAGGCAGTAATCGGTTTGCTGAGGCGAGTGTGCCTTAGGAGAAAGGGGAGAAGGAGTGTCACCAGGGGGAGTTGATGGGCAGGTGAAGACAAGAGATAAGAGGCCAGAGTGGAAATAGAAGAAGAGGGAAGTGAACAAAAATACCTGTGGGATAAGCTCATCAGGTCTGGATCTATTTTGCGGAATATGACGTCTTGTTTCTCAATTAACTGAAAAGGAGATCCGGGATCGATCATCCAGGACCTTATAAATTGCCGAAAGACCCGATGGACGCCTCCGATCTTATATCCTCTTTGCGAAACAATGACTGAGATCATCTCCATCCTACCTGTTCATTCCTTGGGAAGTTTTCGTAGTTTTGCGATGCGTTCACGGTCTCTGTGTCCAAGGTACCTGTGGGAACAAAACGGATACGTCACAACGGCGCAGAGCATCGGGAGCCCTTGTTGAACACAGCAGACGTCAACCCGGCCCAGAACAAAACGCCATTAATAGCATGAGCTTCCTTCCCACCCATCGCCGGACCCAGGAAGTGAGGGTAGATATTGATCAATATGAAGCTAAATTAAGTTGGATAAACTACCATTCCATCTCTCCGCTGATATTGTAATGTTGAGCAGAAAATTTCGACTTAAATAAGTGGAAAACTCAACGGCAGAATTCGCATAATTCGTGACCATTCGCTCGGATGAAAACCTCCAGCTTCCGTGCACTATGAGCTCCTAAAGTTAAATCAAATGTTTAAATTTCCACGGGAACAGCAATGGAACAGTTGAAACGGAATTCACTCACTTGGTCTTCCAGAATTGATGCTCGTATCGAGTTTGGATTGCGGTGGATCTTTGACCCTGAACAGACAGAAACAAAGATCAATACATGAATCGGGCAAGATGTCAATTTCCTGCGCTGGTACACCGAATGAGAACGGCTCCTGTAATTCCATTTGATTCTCTCTAGTATTCCCTTTCACGGCACTGGTTATCAGATGCCCGATTCCAGTCACCGTCATGGGTAAAGTGGAGAAAATTGCCCGGGCCTTTTTGACATACACAGCTTTCCACACAGATATTGCTGAACGCAAACCTCTTTCAGAGAGACGTTCAAATGTCAGACAAACAACTCCGCCGTGAACGCGGAATGCTGGTTCGGTCCACAGATGCCCCTGAATCCGAGCAGAAGCCGTTTCCGCCGAAATTCTCAAACACTAATTAAAGGTAGAAATGAGATTCGGAGAGAAATGCGTTTACCCTCCCGTTTTCCTCGCGATCAACCATCCGCTGACTCCGCCGATCAGGCCCACGCCAAGTAAACCAAGTACAATGCCCACGATCGCGCCAGAGGTGAAGGTACAACTTTCATCTGGTTTTGGTGCTAACACAGAAAACAAACATCAGTTTTACATTGCGAAAACGCATCTTATTTTTTTTTAGAAATGATGACTGATCCACGCTCTGAATCGTTCCGGACGCTGTCTCGACATTGAACATTGGTTTGGTCCAATGTTCTGACATCATGTCGATGCCATTCGTCTGTAATCCGTAAAGACAACATAGTGTTCAACTCACCACGCAAGGAGATTTGGGAATCACCTACTTCCGGAGAGGGGTGAACAGGAAAGGTAAAGTGAATGAACGCGAATTCAGCTACTGGAAATGGTCATTCAATTTGTCACTAAGATTAAAAAAAAAACCAGTCCCGGCTCTTCTACCTTTTCTGACTGCATGACGCCCATGCAGAATGCCTGCCATCCGTTTCCACCGTGTTCCTTCTGTAACCGATCAACCCACGCAGCAAAGCTTCTCTCGGCCCCGTGAATCCTGACTTTCCGAATGATCTCCTCGTTGGGAACCTTGTCCAACACCTCACTGAAATCCTGATACATCACTGCTCTGCAGTTGATCACCCCCAATGTTGCCCTGTCGGTTTCGAGCTGTGCTTGTGATTCTACCCACGGTGTTCTCAAACCAGGAATATAACTTACCCGTTCTCACGGAAGTTGTGAATTTAAATTAGTGGGTGCCTTGTGAATGGCGAAGTCATTTTTATTCACTACTTTTTGTTCAATGCTCGTGGTGTCGCTCAGGGTCTTCTTTTAAATCGATTATTACTTTAACCTGATCAGCCATTTACAAGTACGAGAGAATGTATGGAGTGTGGAGAGCGTGAGACGGAAATGGTTTGGATCTTTGATCATCGGGTTTACATGGACGAATGAGAGACTCATTCACTCACCTTGTGCGGTAACATGGACAGTGAGGTTACTGCTCCGCTTGGTTACGTCGTTAGTAACCCGACATGTATAACTGCCAACGTCAACCGAGGTCACTGACACAAGGGTGAGTTCCTGCCCTGTCTGCAGGAGATTGTTCCCGTTGTACCATGCATACATACCCCAGGGGACTGACAGAGCAAAGCAAGTTAATGTCAGGTTTGACACAATATTGGACACAACTGGACGCTCCGGTACAATTCTGACCTTCTCTGGTCCATCTGTAAAACAAAAATAAATATATTGATGAGAGTAATGTCCTGGTGGATCCGGGATATTCTGACCTTCTCTGGTCCATCTGTAAAACAAAAATAAATATATTGATTAGAATAATATCCTGGTGGATCCGGGATACTCTGACCTTCTCTGTCCATCTCTACAAAGAGAACACACGTTGATAAATGTACTATCTGATACAAATGAACGCGGTTGACTAACTGTGGACTTACAGTAAACTTGCACGTTGGTCTCTCCAGCGCCACCGCTGATGGAGTTGCTGGCGATGCACTTGTACGTCCCTGCGTCGTTTCTGTTCACACTGATTATAGTCAGTTTCGCCTTGTCGAAAGATGTAAATATTCTGCCGTTTTCCCGCATGGGTTGGTCATCCTTGAACCATGTCCGTGTCTGGACAGTGCCCGAGGCGTCACAACTCAGTGCGATGGTATCGAGGTTTTCCAGGGGAGTGGAATCATTGGTCACCACGGCAACCCCGGTCACTGCCACTGGATCTAAAATTAAATTTCAAATGGAGTTACACTTGTTTTCAGCGACATCATGTTCATAACAATTGGTTCGCCAACTCAAGATCCCTGCCTCTGTAAATGCAACCAAATTGCAAATTGTTTGACACTTGATTTTCTCTGCACGTTCAGGAAAATTTATGTTTCCCCAACTCAATATCGTCGCAATTCCTGTCTCTTATCCTCATGTGTTTCGATATCAGATCAGATCGCAGATGGAATGAAATTCCGGCAGAGTTTAAAGTTTTACTGTTGTTTTTAGGGGGACTAAGCAACTTGGCTAGAGTTTAATTGTCCTCTGGAACAAATGAGAATAAGCGTGTCTCCCCGTATACTCTGTCTTTACACATCTTATAAGACTTACAAAATTAGTCCTATAATATTTAAGGCAACATTGTATCACGGCGGAAAGGTTATAGCCGGGTGTTTGATACATATTGTATCGAGAGGACAGGCAGAAACACAAGCGGGTCGACGTTGCTCTGTTGGTGAGAAAGTGAAGTTAAAGTATTAGAAAGGGGTGAAAGTGGGTCGGAATGTATTAAACCGATGTGCAGAGAGCTGTGGAACAGCGAGGGTAAAAGGTCCCTGATGGGAATTGCACAGAGACCGCCAAACAGAGTAATGATGCGGCCTAAAACTACAACGTGTGATAGAAAATGCATGTCAAAAGGGCAATGTTACAATAAGTAAGGAGGGATTTCAACAGGAAGATTGATTGGGAAAATCAGGTTGGTGCTGGATTCCAGCAGGCGGAATTTGTAGAGCCCCTGCGAGCTGGCGTTTCTGGGCAGCTGGTGGTTGAGCCCAGTAGAGGATCATTTATTCCGGATTTGGTGTTGAGCAAACATCCAGAATTGAATAGAGACCTTAAAGGAAAAGTAAACAAACAACTTCGAGATGTTGTTGATAATAGGATCGAACTCACCCTGAAATTTGTGAAGAAGAAGTCACATGTACCAGTATAACAATGGGGTAAATTGAATTACAGACCCATGGGAGGGGAGTTGGCCAGAATCATTTGGAGAGGATTCAATCATTAAGGATGAGGTCTCAGGGTACTTGGGGGCACATGATAAAATAGGCTGCAGTCAGCATGCTTCCCTCAGGGGGAAATCTTGCCTGACAAATCTGTTGGAATTCTTTGAAGAAATAACAGGCAAGATAGACAAATGATAACCGGTTGATTCTGTGTTCTGGAACTTTCGGAAGGCCATGACATGGTGCCATATATGACGTTGTTTTATAATGGACGGGAGTTGGCCAGAACTGTTTGGAAAGGAGTCGATCATTAAAGGTTATGTCTCAGGGTACTTGGAGGCACGTGATAAAATTGGCTGCAGTCAGCATCCCACAGCGGGAAATCTTGCCTGAACAATCTGTTGGAATTCTATGAATAATGGATGTGGAGAGGATGCTTCCTATAGTGGGGGAGTCTAGTACCAGAGGACACAGATAGAGTGGATGTAGAGAGGATGTTTCCTAGAGTGGGGGAGTCTAGGACCAGAGGACACAGATAGAGTGGTTGTGGAAAGGATGTTTCCTATAGTGGGGGAGTCTAGGACCAGAGGACACAGATAGAGTGGATGTGGAGAGGATGTTTCTTACAGTGGGAGAGTCTAGGACCAGTGGACACAGTTAGAGTAGATGTGGAGAGGATGATACTTAGAGTGGGGGAGTCTAGGACCAGAGGACAGAGACAGAGTGGATGTGGAGAGGATGTTTCCCATAGTGGGAGAGTCTAGGACCAGTGGACACAGACAGAGTGAATGCGGAGAGGATGTTTCCTATAGTGTGGGAGTCTAGGACCAGAGGACACAGATAGAGTGGATGTAGAGAGGATGTTTCCTAGAGTGGGGGAGTCTAGGACCAGAGGACACAGATAGAGTGGATGTGGAGAGGATGTTTCTTACAGTGGGAGAGTCTAGGACCAGTGGACACAGTTAGAGTAGATGTGGAGAGGATGATACTTAGAGTGGGGGAGTCTAGGACCAGAGGACACAGATAGAGTGGATGTGGAGAGGATGTTTCCCATAGTGGGAGAGTCTAGGAGCAGTGGACACAGATAGAGTGGATGTGGAGAGGATGTTTCCTATAGTGGGGGAGTCTAGGACCAGAGGACACAGATAGAGTGGATGTGAAGAGGATGTTTCCTATAGTGGATGATTATGTATCTATAGTTTCCTATAGAGAGGATGATTCCTGTGGTGGGAGAGTCAATGTTAAGGTGACAGAGCTACAAATAGAGAAACCTAATTTCAGAACGGAGCTGAAAAGGTATTTCTTCAGAAGAGGTTGTAAATCCGTGGAATTGTTTGCCACAAGCAGGGGAGGAGACCAAGTCTTTATGTATATTTATCGCAGAGGTTGATAGATTTTCTATTGTTCAGGGTATCAAGGAATACGGGGAGAAGGCGGTGTTAGCATTCATTTCATGTGGACGAGATTGTAAAAGCAATGATGTGACCTTTCAACTGTTTAACACCAGTGAGGCCTCACCTGGAGTATTGTGAGCAGATTTGGGGCACTGTTCTTGGAAAGGATGTGTTGAAATTGAAGGGCTTCAAAGGAAGTTCACTCACATGAGTCTTTTGTTTTCATATGACGGACATTTGATGCTTTGGGTCTGTATTCACTGGAATTCAGAAGAATGAGGGGCGACCTGAGAGACAGTTTCCTTCCTCTCAACTCTTCTGGATTCCAGTGCATACAGGCTCAGAGACATTAAAGGCTCATATTATGACAAGTCTTTCAATCCTGGAATCATTTTCGTGAACCCCCTTTGAATCCTCTCCAATTTCAGCACATCCATTCTCGGGTAAGGAGACAAAAACTGCTCACAATACTCCAAGTGAGGCCTCACCAGTGTTTTATAAACTTTCAATATTATATGCTTACTGTTATATTCTTGTCCTCTTGAAATGAATGCTAGCATCGCATTTCCCTTCCTCACAACAGACTCAACCTGTAAGTTAACCTTCAGAGGACTGCAGAATGCTTTCAATATTCTGGTCGCCTCACTGCAGGAAGGATGTCAAAGCCATCGAAAGGTTGCAGAGGAGATTTACAATGTTGTTGCCTGGGTTAGGGAGCATGCCTTATGAGAATAGATTGGGTGAACTCGGCCTTTTCTCCTTGGAGTGACGGAGCATGAGAGGTGAACTGATAGAACTGTACAAGATGATGAGATGCATTGATCGTGTGGATAGTCAGAGGCTTTTTCCCAGGGCTGAAATGTTTGCCACAAGAGGAAACAGGTTTATGTTGCTGGGGAGTACGTACAGAGGAGATGTCAGGGGTAAGTTTTTTTACTCAGAGAGTGGTGAGTGCGTGGAATGGGCTGCCAGCAATGTGGTGGAGGCGGGTACGATAGGGGCTTTATAGAGACTTTTGGATAGGTACGTGGAGCTTAGAAAAATGGAGGTTATATGTAAGCCTGACAATTTCTAAGGCAGGGACATGTTCGGTACAACCTTGTGGGCCGAAGGGCCTGTATTGTGCTGTAGGCTTTCTATGTTTATACGTTTCTCTACTGTCATAGAAATGTGGGCGGCACTAGGGAGGATAGCGTCGTTAAACTTTGGGGTAGATG
>NW_027331944.1:0-83203 GCF_048418815.1 Hemitrygon akajei | reverse complement strand
GGGATCTCTCTGCCCCGTCCCACTTCCTCCTGTGGGGTCCCACTGCCCCATCCCCCTTCCTCCTGTGGGGTCTCTCTCCCCCTTCCCCCTTCCTCCTGTGGGATCTCTCTCCCCCATCCCCCTTACTCTTGTGGGATCTCTCTCCCCCATCCCCCTTCCTCCTGTGGGGTCCCTCTCCCCCATCCCCCTTCCTCCTGTGGGATCTCTCTCCCCCATACCCCTTCCTCCTGTGGGATCTCTCTCCCCCGTCCCCCTTCCTCCTGTGTGATCTCTCTCCCCCATCCCCCTTCCTCCTGTGGGATCTCTCTCACCCATCCCCCTTCCTCCTGTGGGTCCTCTCTCCGCCTTCCCCCTTCCTCCTATGGGATCTCTCTCCCCCTTCCCCCTTCCTCCTGTGGGAGCTCTCTTCCTCATCCCCCTTCTTCCTGTGGGATCTCTCTGCCCCATCCCCCTCCCACCTGTGGGATCTCTCTGCCCCATCCCCCTCCCACCTGTGGGATCTCTCTTCTCCATCCCCCTTCCTCCTGTGGGGTCTCTGTTCTCCATCCCCCTTCCTCCTGTGGGGTCTCTCTCCCCCATCCCCCTTCCTCCTGTGGTGTCTCTCTCCCCCATCCCCCTTCCTCCTGTGGGGTCTCTCTCCCCCATCCCCCTTCCTCCTGTGGGGTCTCTCTCACCCATCCCCCTTCCTCCTATGGATCTCTCTCCCCCCTTCCCTCTTCCTCCTGTGGAATCACTCTCCCCCGTCCCCATTCCTCCTGTGGGATCTCTCTCCCCCGTCCCCCTTCCTCCTGTGGATCTCTCTCCCCCGTCCACCTTTGTCCTGTGGGATCTCTCTGCCCCAATCCCCCTTCCTCCTGTGGGGTCACTCTCCCCTTCCCCCTTCCTCCTGTGGGGGTATCTCTCCCCCATCCCCCTTCCTCCTGTGTGATCTCTCTCCCCCATCCCCCTTCCTCCTGTGTGATTTCTCTCCCCCATCCCCCTTCCTCCTATGGAATCTCTCTCCCCCTTCCCCCTTCCTCCTGTGGAATCTCTCTCCTCCATCCCCCTTCCTCCCCTGGGGTCTCTCTCCCCCTTCCCCCTTCCACCTGTGGAATCTCTCTCCTCCATCCCCCTTCCTCCTGTGGGGTCTCTCTCCCCCATCCGCCTTCCTCCGTGGGATCTCTCTCCCCCATCCCACTTCCTCCTGTGGGATCTCTCTCCCACACCCCCCTTCCTCCTGTGTGTTCTCTCTCCCCCATCCCCCTTCCTACTGTGGGATATCTTTACCCCATGATCCTTCCTCCTGTGGGGTCTCTCTCCCCCATTCTCCTGTGGGATCTCTCTCGCCCATCCCCCTTCCTCCTGAGCAATCTCTCTCCTCCATCCCCCTTCCTCCTGTGGTGTCTCTCTCCTCCATCCCCCTTCCTCCGGTGGGGTCTCTCTCCTCCGTCCCCCTTCCTCCTGTGGGGTCTCTCTCCTCCATCCCCATTCCTCCTGTGGGGTCTCTCACCCCCATCCCCCTTCCTCCTGTGGGGTCTCTCTCCCCCAGCCCCCTTCCTCCTGTGTGATCTCTCTCCCTATCCCCCTTCCTCCAATGGATCTCTCTCCCCCTTCCCCCTTCCTCCTATGGGATCTCTCTCCCCCTTCCCCCTTCCTCCTGTGGAATCACTCTCCCCCATCCCCATTCCTCCTGTGGGATCTCTCTGCCCCGTCCCACTTCCTCCTGTGGGGTCCCACTGCCCCATCCCCCTTCCTCCTGTGGGGTCTCTCTCCCCCTTCCCCCTTCCTCCTGTGGGATCTCTCTCCCCCATCCCCCTTACTCTTGTGGGATCTCTCTCCCCCATCCCCCTTCCTCCTGTGGGATCTCTCTCCCCATCCCCCTTCCTCCTGTGGGGTCCCTCTCCCCCATCCCCCTTCCTCCTGTGGGATCTCTCTCCCCATCCCCCTTCCTGCTGTGGGATCTCTCTCCCCCGTCCCCCTTCCTCCTGTGTGATCTCTCTCCCCCATCCCCCTTCCTCCTGTGGGATCTCTCTCCCCCGTCCCCCTTCCTCCTGTGGGATCTCACTACCCCATCCCCCTTCCTCCTGTGGGGTCTCTCTCCCCCTTCCCCCTTCCTCCTGTGTGATCTCTCTGCCCCATCCCCCTTCCTCTTGTGGAACTCTCTGCCCCATCCCCCTTCTCCTGTGGGATCTCTCTCCTCCATCCCCCTTCCTCCTGTGGGATCTCTCTCCCCCATCCCCCTTCCTCTTGTGGGATCTCTCTCCCCATCCCCTTCCTCTTGTGGGATCTCTCTCCCCCATCCCCCTTCCTCCTGTGGGTTCTCTCTTCCCCATCCCCCTTTCTCCTGTGAGTTCTCTCTCCCCCATCCCCCTTCCACCTGTGGGATCTCTCTCCCTCATCCCCCTTCCTCTTGTGGGGTCTCTCTCACCCATCCCCCTTCCTCCTGTGGGGTCTCTCTCCCCCATCCCCCATCCTCCTGTGGGGTCTCTCTCCCCCATCCCCCTTCCTCCTGTGGGATCTCTCTCCCCCATCCCCCTTACTCTTGTGGGATCTCTCTCCCCTATCCCACTTCCTCCTGTGAGATCTCTCTCCCCATCCCCCTTCCTCCTGTGGGATCTCTCTCCCCATCCCCCTTCCTCCTGTGGGATCTCTCTACCCCATCCCCCTTCCTCCTGTGGGATCGGTCTCTCCCCCATCCCCCTTCCTCCTGTGGGTTCTCTCTCCCCCTTCCCCCTTCCTCCTGTGGGATCTCTATTCCTCATCCCCCTTCCTCCTGTGGGATCTCTGTGCCCCATCCGCCTCCCACCTGTGGGATCTCTCTGCCCCATCCCCCTCCCACCTGTGGGATCTCTCTTCTCCATCCCCCTTCCTCCTGTGGGGTCTCTCTCCTCCATCCCCCTTCCTCCTGTGGGGTCTCTCTCCTCCATCCCCCATCCTCCTGTGGGGTCTCTCTCCTCCATCCCCCTTCCTCCTGTGGGGTCTCTCACCCCCATCCCCCTTCCTCCTGTGGGGTCTCTGTCCCCCGTCCCACTTCCTCCTGTGGGGTCTCTCTGCCCATCCCCCTTCCTCCTGTGGGGTCTCTCTCCCCTTCCCCCTTCCTCCTGTGGGATCTCTCTCCCCCATCCCCCTTACTCTTGTGGGATTCCTCTCCCACATCCCCCTTCCTCCTGTGGGATCTCTCTCCCCCATCCCCCTTCCTCCTGTGGGAACTCTCTCCCCATCCCCCTTCCTCCTGTGGGGTCCCTCTCCCCCATCCCCCTTCCTCCTGTGGGATCTCACTCCCCCATCCCCCTTCCTCCTGTGGGGTCTCTCTCCCCCATCCCCCTTCCTCCTATGGGATCTCTCTCCCCCTTCCCCCTTGCTCCTGTGTGATCTCTCTGCCCCATCCCCCTTCCTCTTGTGGGAACTCTCTGCCCCATCCCCCTTCCTCCTGTGGGATCTCTCTCCTCCATCCCCCTTCCTCCTGTGGGATCTCTCTCCCCCATCCCCCTTCCTCTTGTGGGATCTCTCTCCCCCATCCCCTTCCTCTTGTGGGATCTCTCTCCCCCATCCCCCCTTTCTCCTGTGGGTTCTCTCTTCCCCATCCCCCTTTCTCCTGTGGGTTCTCTCTCCCCTATCCCCCTTCCACCTGTGGGATCTCTCTCCCTCATCCCCCTTCCTCTTGTGGGGTCTCTCTCACCCATCCCCCTTCCTCCTGTGGGGTCTCTCTCCCCCATCCCCCATCCTCCTGTGGGGTCTCTCTCCCCCATCCCCCTTCCTCCTGTGGGATCTCTCTCCCCCATCCCCCTTACTCTTGTGGGATCTCTCTCCCTATCCCCCTTCCTCCTGTGGGGTCTCTCTCCCCAATCCCCCTTCCTCCTGTGGGATCTCTCTGCCCATCCCCCTTCCTCCTGTGGGATCTCTCTCCCCATCCCCCTTCCTCCTATGGGATCTCTCTCCCCCTTCCCCCTTCCTCCTGTGGGGTCCCTCTCCCCCATCCCCCTTCCTCCTGTGGGATCTCTCTCCCCCATCCCCCTTCCTCCTGTGGGATCTCTCTCCCCCGTCCCCCTTCCTCCTGTGGGATCTCTCTCACCCCATCCCCTTCCTCCTGTGGGATCTCTCTCCCCCGTCCCCCTTCCTCCTGTGGGATCTCACTACCCCCATCCCCCTTCCTCCTGTGGGGTCTCTCTCCCCCTTCCCCCTCCTCCTGTGTGATCTCTCTGCCCCATCCCCCTTCCTCTTGTGGGAACTCTCTGCCCCATCCCCCTTCCTCCTGTGGGATCTCTCTCCTCCATCCCCCTTCCTCCTGTGGGATCTCTCTCCCCCATCCCCCTTCCTCTTGTGGGATCTCTCTCCCCCATCCCCTTCCTCTTGTGGGATCTCTCTCCCCCATCCCCCTTCCTCTTGTGGGATCTCTCTCCCCCATCCCCCTTCCTCTTGTGGGAACTCTCTGCCCCATCCCCCTTCCTCCTGTGGGATCTCTCTCCTCCATCCCCCTTCCTCCTGTGGGATCTCTCTCCCCCATCCCCCTTCCTCTTGTGGGATCTCTCTCCCCCATCCCCTTCCTCTTGTGGGATCTCTCTCCCCCATCCCCCTTTCTCCTGTGGGTTCTCTCTTCCCATCCCCTTTCTCCTGTGAGTTCCCTCTCCCCCATCCCCCTTCCACCTGTGGGATCTCTCTCCCTCATCCCCCTTCCTCTTGTGGGGTCTCTCTCACCCATCCCCCTTCCTCCTGTGGGGTCTCTCTCCCCCATCCCCCTTCCTCCTGTGGGATCTCTCTCCCCCAAACCCCTTACTCTTGTGGGATCTCTCTCCCCTATCCCCCTTCCTCCTGTGGGGTCTCTCTCCCCCATCCCCCTTCCTCCTGTGGGATCTCTCTCCCCATCCCCCTTCCTCCTGTGGGATCTCTCTCCCCATCCCCCTTCCTCCTGTGGGATCTCTCTACCCCATCCCCCTTCCTCCTGTGGGATCTCTCTCCCCATCCCCCTTCCTCCTGTGGGTTCTCTCTCCCCCTTCCCCCTTCCTCCTGTGGGATCTCTCTTCCTCATCCCCCCTTCCTCCTGTGGGATCTCTGTGCCCCATCCCCCTCCCACCTGTGGGATCTCTCTGCCCCATCCCCCTCCCACCTGTGGGATCTCTCTTCTCCATCCCCCTTCCTCCTGTGGGGTCTCTCTCCTCCATCCCCCTTCCTCCTGTGGGGTCTCTCTCCTCCATCCCCCTTCCTCCGGTGGGGTCTCTCTCCTCCATCCCCCTTCCTCCTGTGGGGTCTCTCTCCCCCGTCCCACTTCCTCCTGTGGGGTCTCTCTGCCCCATCCCCCTTCCTCCTGTGGGGTCTCTCTCCGCCTTCCCCCTTCCTCCTGTGGGATCTCTCTCCCCCATCCCCCTTACTCTTGTGGGATTCCTCTCCCACATCCCCCTTCCTCCTGTGGGATCTCTCTCCCCCATCCCCCTTCCTCCTGTGGGAACTCTCTCCCCATCCCACTTCCTCCTGTGGGGTCCCTCTCCCCCATCCCCCTTCCTCCTGTGGGATCTCTCTCCCCCATCCCCCTTCCTCCTGTGGGGTCTCTCTGCCCCATCCCCCTTCCTCCTGTGGGGTCTCTCTCCGCCTTCCCCCTTCCTCCTGTGGGATCTCTCTCCCCCATCCCCCTTACTCTTGTGGGATTCCTCTCCCACATCCCCCTTCCTCCTGTGGGATCTCTCTACCCCATCCCCCTTCCTCCTGTGGGATCTCTCTCCCCCATCCCCCTTCCTCCTGTGGGTTCTCTCTCCCCCTTCCCCCTTCCTCCTGTGGGGTCTCTCTCCCCCTTCCCCCTTCCTCCTGTGGGATCTCTCTCCCCCATCCCCCTTACTCTTGTGGGATCTCTCTCCCCCATCCCCCTTCCTCCTGTGGGATCTCTCTCCCCATCCCCCTTCCTCCTGTGGGGTCCCTCTCCCCCATCCCCCTTCCTCCTGTGGGATCTCTCTCCCCATCCCCCTTCCTCCTGTGGGATCTCTCTATCCCCATCCCCCTTCCTCCTGTGGGATCTCTCTCCCCCATCCCCCTTCCTCCTGTGGGTTCTCTCTCCCCCTTCCCCCTTCCTCCTGTGGGATCTCTATTCCTCATCCCCCTTCCTCCTGTGGGATCTCTGTGCCCCATCCGCCTACCACCTGTGGGATCTCTCTGCCCCATCCCCCTCCCAGCTGTGGGATCTCTCTTCTCCATCCCCCTTCCTCCTGTGGGGTCTCTCTCCTCCATCCCCCTTCCTCCTGTGGGGTCTCTCTCCTCCCATCCCCCTTCCTCCTGTGGGGTCTCTCTCCTCCATCCCCCTTCCTCCTGTGGGGTCTCTCACCCCCATCACCCTTCCTCCTGTGGGGTCTCTGTCCCCCGTCCCACTTCCTCCTGTGGGGTCTCTCTGCCCCATCCCCCTTCCTCCTGTGGGGTCTCTCTCCCCCTTCCCCCCTTCCTCCTGTGGGATCTCTCTCCCCCATCCCCCTTACTCTTGTGGGATTCCTCTCCCACATCCCCCTTCCTCCTGTGGGATCTCTCTCCCCCATCCCCCTTCCTCTGTGGGAACTCTCTCCCCATCCCCCTTCCTCCTGTGGGGTCCCTCTCCCCCATCCCCCTTCCTCCTGTGGGATCTCACTCCCCCATCCCCCTTCCTCCTGTGGGGTCTCTCTCCCCCATCCCCCTTCCTCCTATGGGATCTCTCTCCCCCTTCCCCCTTGCTCCTGTGTGATCTCTCTGCCCCATCCCCCTTCCTCTTGTGGGAACTCTCTGCCCCATCCCCCTTCCTCCTGTGGGATCTCTCTCCTCCATCCCCCTTCCTCCTGTGGGATCTCTCTCCCCCATCCCCCTTCCTCTTGTGGGATCTCTCTCCCCCATCCCCTTCCTCTTGTGGGATCTCTCTCCCCCATCCCCCTTTCTCCTGTGGGTTCTCTCTTCCCCATCCCCCTTTCTCCTGTGGGTTCTCTCTCCCCTATCCCCCTTCCACCTGTGGGATCTCTCTCCCTCATCCCCCTTCCTCTTGTGGGGTCTCTCTCACCCATCCCCCTTCCTCCTGTGGGGTCTCTCTCCCCCATCCCCCATCTCCTGTGGGGTCTCTCTCCCCCATCCCCCTTCCTCCTGTGGGATCTCTCTCCCCCATCCCCCTTACTCTTGTGGGATCTCTCTCCCCTATCCCCCTTCCTCCTGTGGGGTCTCTCTCCCCCATCCCCCTTCCTCCTGTGGGATCTCTCTGCCCATCCCCCTTCCTCCTGTGGGATCTCTCTCCCCATCCCCCTTCCTCCTATGGGATCTCTCTCCCCCTTCCCCCTTCCTCCTGTGGGGTCCCTCTCCCCCCATCCCCCTTCCTCCTGTGGGATCTCTCTCCCCCCATCCCCCTTCCTCCTGTGGGATCTCTCTCCCCCGTCCCCCTTCCTCCTGTGTGATCTCTCTCCCCCATCCCCCTTCCTCCTGTGGGATCTCTCTCCCCCGTCCCCCTTCCTCCTGTGGGATCTCACTACCCCATCCCCCTTCCTCCTGTGGGGTCTCTCTCCCCCTTCCCCCTTCCTCCTGTGTGATCTCTCTGCCCCATCCCCCTTCCTCTTGTGGGAACTCTCTGCCCCATCCCCCTTCCTCCTGTGGGATCTCTCTCCTCCATCCCCCTTCCTCCTGTGGGATCTCTCTCCCCCATCCCCCTTCCTCTTGTGGGATCTCTCTCCCCCATCCCCTTCCTCTTGTGGGATCTCTCTCCCCCATCCCCCTTCCTCTTGTGGGATCTCTCTCCCCCATCCCCCTTCCTCTTGTGGGAACTCTCTGCCCCATCCCCCTTCCTCCTGTGGGATCTCTCTCCTCCATCCCCCTTCCTCCTGTGGGATCTCTCTCCCCCATCCCCCTTCCTCTTGTGGGATCTCTCTCCCCCATCCCCTTCCTCTTGTGGGATCTCTCTCCCCCATCCCCCTTTCTCCTGTGGGTTCTCTCTTCCCCATCCCCTTTCTCCTGTGAGTTCTCTCTCCCCATCCCCCTTCCACCTGTGGGATCTCTCTCCCTCATCCCCCTTCCTCTTGTGGGGTCTCTCTCACCCATCCCCCTTCCTCCTGTGGGTCTCTCTCCCCCATCCCCCTTCCTCCTGTGGGATCTCTCTCCCCCAAACCCCTTACTCTTGTGGGATCTCTCTCCCCTATCCCCCTTCCTCCTGTGGGTCTCTCTCCCCCATCCCCCTTCCTCCTGTGGATCTCTCTCCCATCCCCCTTCCTCCTGTGGGATCTCTCTCCCCATCCCCCTTCCTCCTGTGGGATCTCTCTACCCCATCCCCCTTCCTCCTGTGGGATCTCTCTCCCCCATCCCCTTCCTCCTGTGGGTTCTCTCTCCCCCTTCCCCTTCCTCCTGTGGGATCTCTCTTCCTCATCCCCCTTCCTCCTGTGGGATCTCTGTGCCCCATCCCCCTCCCACCTGTGGGATCTCTCTGCCCCATCCCCCTCCCACCTGTGGGATCTCTCTTCTCCATCCCCCTTCCTCCTGTGGGGTCTCTCTCCTCCATCCCCCTTCCTCCTGTGGGGTCTCTCTCCTCCATCCCCCTTCCTCCGGTGGGGTCTCTCTCCTCCATCCCCCTTCCTCCTGTGGGTCTCTCTCCCCCCGTCCCACTTCCTCCTGTGGGGTCTCTCTGCCCCATCCCCCTTCCTCCTGTGGGATCTCTCTCCGCCTTCCCCCTTCCTCCTGTGGGATCTCTCTCCCCCATCCCCCTTACTCTTGTGGGATTCCTCTCCCACATCCCCCTTCCTCCTGTGGGATCTCTCTCCCCCATCCCCCTTCCTCCTGTGGGAACTCTCTCCCCATCCCACTTCCTCCTGTGGGGTCCCTCTCCCCCATCCCCCTTCCTCCTGTGGGATCTCTCTCCCCCATCCCCCTTCCTCCTGTGGGGTCTCTCTGCCCCATCCCCTTCCTCCTGTGGGGTCTCTCTCCGCCTTCCCCCTTCCTCCTGTGGGATCTCTCTCCCCCATCCCCCTTACTCTTGTGGGATTCCTCTCCCACATCCCCCTTCCTCCTGTGGGATCTCTCTACCCCATCCCCCTTCCTCCTGTGGGATCTCTCTCCCCCATCCCCCTTCCTCCTGTGGGTTCTCTCTCCCCCTTCCCCCTTCCTCCTGTGGGGTCTCTCTCCCCCTTCCCCCTTCCTCCTGTGGGATCTCTCTCCCCCAACCCCCTTACTCTTGTGGGATCTCTCTCCCCCATCCCCCTTCCTCCTGTGGGATCTCTCTCCCCATCCCCCTTCCTCCTGTGGGGTCCCTCTCCCCCATCCCCCTTCCTCCTGTGGGATCTCTCTCCCCCATCCCCCTTCCTCCTGTGGGATCTCTCTCCCCCGTCCCCCTTCCTCCTGTGTGATCTCTCTCCCCCATCCCCCTTCCTCCTGTGGGATCTCTCTCCCCCGTCCCCCTTCCTCCTGTGGGATCTCACTACCCCATCCCCCTTCCTCCTGTGGGGTCTCTCTCCCCCTTCCCCCTTCCTCCTGTGTGATCTCTCTGCCCCATTCCCCTTCCTCTTGTGGGAACTCTCTGCCCCATCCCCCTTCCTCCTGTGGGATCTCTCTCCTCCATCCCCCTTCCTCCTGTGGGATCTCTCTCCCCCATCCCCCTTCCTCTTGTGGGATCTCTCTCCCCCATCCCCTTCCTCTTGTGGAATCTCTCTCCCCCATCCCCCTTCCTCCTGTGGGTTCTCTCTTCCCCATCCCCCTTTCTCCTGTGAGTTCTCTCTCCCCCATCCCCCTTCCACCTGTGGGATCTCTCTCCCTCATCCCCCTTCCTCTTGTGGGGTCTCTCTCACCCATCCCCCTTCCTCCTGTGGATCTCTCTCCCCCATCCCCCATCCTCCTGTGGGGTCTCTCTCCCCCATCCCCCTTCCTCCTGTGGCTCTCCCCCATCCCCCTTACTCTTGTGGGATCTCTCTCCCCTATCCCACTTCCTCCTGTGGGGTCTCTCTCCCCCATCCCCCTTCCTCCTGTGAGATCTCTCTCCCCATCCCCCTTCCTCCTGTGGGATCTCTCTCCCCATCCCCCCTTCCTCCTGTGGGATCTCTCTACCCCATCCCCCTTCCTCCTGTGGGATCTCTCTCCCCCATCCCCCTTCCTCCTGTGGGTTCTCTCTCCCCCTTCCCCCTTCCTCCTGTGGGATCTCTATTCCTCATCCCCCTTCCTCCTGTGGATCTCTGTGCCCCCATCCCCCTCCCACCTGTGGGATCTCTCTGCCCCACCCCCTCCCACCTGTGGGATCTCTCTTCTCCATCCCCCTTCCTCCTGTGGGGTCTCTCTCCTCCATCCCCCTTCCTCCTGTGCGGTCTCTCTCTCCATCCCCCTTCCTCCTGTGGGGTCTCTCTCCTCCATCCCCCTTCCTCCTGTGGGGTCTCTCACCCCCATCCCCCTTCCTCCTGTGGGGTCTCTGTCCCCCGTCCCACTTCCTCCTGTGGGGTCTCTCTGCCCCAATCCCCCTTCCTCCTGTGGGGTCTCTCTCCCCCTTCCCCCTTCCTCCTGTGGGATCTCTCTCCCCCATCCCCCTTACTCTGTGGGATTCCTCCCACATCCCCCTTCCTCCTGTGGGATCTCTCTCCCCCATCCCCCTCCTCCTGTGGGAACTCTCCTCCCCATCCCCCTTCCTCCTGTGGGGTCCCTCTCCCCCCATCCCCCCTTCCTCCTGTGGGATCTCACTCCCCCCATCCCCCTTCCTCCTGTGGGGTCTCTCTCCCCCATCCCCCTTCCTCCTATGGGATCTCTCTCCCCCTTCCCCCTTGCTCCTGTGTGATCTCTCTGCCCCATCCCCCTTCCTCTTGTGGGAACTCTCTGCCCCATCCCCCTTCCTCCTGTGGGATCTCTCTCCTCATCCCCCTTCCTCCTGTGGGATCTCTCTCCCCCATCCCCCTTCCTCTTGTGGGATCTCTCTCCCCCCATCCCCTTCCTCTTGTGGGATCTCTCTCCCCCATCCCCCTTTCTCCTGTGGGTTCTCTCTTCCCCATCCCCCTTTCTCCTGTGGGTTCTCTCTCCCCTATCCCCCTTCCACCTGTGGGATCTCTCTCCCTCATCCCCCTTCCTCTTGTGGGGTCTCTCTCACCCATCCCCCTTCCTCCTGTGGGGTCTCTCTCCCCCATCCCCCATCCTCCTGTGGGGTCTCTCTCCCCCCATCCCCCTTCCTCCTGTGGGATCTCTCTCCCCCATCCCCCTTACTCTTGTGGGATCTCTCTCCCCTATCCCCCGTCCTCCTGTGGGGTCTCTCTCCCCCATCCCCCTTCCTCCTGTGGGATCTCTCTGCCCATCCCCCTTCTCCTCTGGGATCTCTCTCCCCATCCCCCTTCCTCCTATGGGATCTCTCTCCCCCCTTCCCCCTTCCTCCTGTGGGGTCCCTCTCCCCCATCCCCCCTTCCTCCTGTGGGATCTCTCTCCCCCGTCCCCCTTCCTCCTGTGTGATCTCTCTCCCCCATCCCCCGTCCTCCTGTGGGATCTCTCTCCCCCGTCCCCCTTCCTCCTGTGGGATCTCACTACCCCATCCCCCCTTCCTCCTGTGGGGTCTCTCTCCCCCATCCCCCTTCCTCTATGGGATCTCTCTCCCCCTTCCCCCTTCCTCCTGTGTGATCTCTCTGCCCCATCCCCCTTCCTCTTGTGGGAACTCTCTGCCCCATCCCCCTTCCTCCTGTGGGATCTCTCTCCTCCATCCCCCTTCCTCCTGTGGGATCTCTCTCCCCATCCCCCTTCCTCTTGTGGGATCTCTCTCCCCCCCATCCCCTTCCTCTTGTGGGATCTCTCTCCCCCATCCCCCTTTCTCCTGTGGGTTCTCTCTCCCCATCCCCCTTTCTCCTGTGAGTTCCTCTCTCCCCATCCCCCTTCCACCTGTGGGATCTCTCTCCCTCATCCCCCTTCCTCTTGTGGGGTCTCTCTCACCCATGCCCCCTTCCTCCTGTGGGGTCTCTCTCCCCCACCCCCCTTCCTCCTGTGGGATCTCTCTCCCCCAAACCCCTTACTCTTGTGGGATCTCTCTCCCCTATCCCCCTTCCTCCTGTGGGGTCTCTCTCCCCCATCCCCCTTCCTCCTGTGGGATCTCTCTCCCCATCCCCCTTCCTCCTGTGGGATCTCTCTCCCATCCCCCTTCCTCCTGTGGGATCTCTCTACCCCATCCCCCTTCTCCTGTGGGATCTCTCTCCCCCATCCCCCCTTCCTCCTGTGGGTTCTCTCTCCCCCTTCCCCCTCCTCCTGTGGGATCTCTCTTCCTCATCCCCCTTCCTCCTGTGGGATCTCTGTGCCCCATCCCCCTCCCACCTGTGGGATCTCTCTGCCCCATCCCCCTCCCACCTGTGGGATCTCTCTTCTCCATCCCCTTCCTCCTGTGGGGTCTCTCTCCTCCATCCCCCTTCCTCCTGTGGGGTCTCTCTCCTCCATCCCCCTTCCTCCGGTGGGGTCTCTCTCCTCCATCCCCCTTCCTCCTGTGGGGTCTCTCTCCCCCGTCCCACTTCCTCCTGTGGGTCTCTCTGCCCCATCCCCCTTCCTCCTGTGGGGTCTCTCTCCGCCTTCCCCTTCCTCCTGTGGGATCTCTCTCCCCCATCCCCCTTACTCTTGTGGGATTCCTCTCCACATCCCCCTTCCTCCTGTGGGATCTCTCTCCCCCATCCCCCTTCCTCCTGTGGGAACTCTCTCCCCATCCCACTTCCTCCTGTGGGGTCCCCTCTCCCCCCATCCCCCTTCCTCTGTGGGATCTCTCTCCCCCATCCCCCCTTCCTCCTGTGGGGTCCTCTGCCCCATCCCCTTCCTCCTGTGGGTCTCTCTCCGCCTTCCCCCTTCCTCCTGTGGGATCTCTCTCCCCATCCCCCTTACTCTTGTGGGATTCCTCTCCCACATCCCCCTTCCTCCTGTGGGATCTCTCTCCCCCATCCCCTTCCTCTGTGGGACTCTCTCCCCATCCCACTTCCTCCTGTGGGGTCCCTCTCCCCCATCCCCCTTCCTCCTGTGGGATCTCTCTCCCCCATCCCCTTCCTCCTGTGGGGTCTCTCTCCCCCCATCCCCCTTCCTCCTATGGGATCTCTCTCCCCCGTCCCCCTTGCTCCTGTGTGAACTCTCTCCCCCCATCCCCCTTCCTCTTGTGGGGAACTCTCTGCCCCATCCCCCTTCCTCCTTTGGGATCTCTCTCCTCCAACCCCCTTCCTCCTGTGGGATCTCTCTCCCCCATCCCCCTTCCTCTTGTGGGATCTCTCTCCCCCATCCCCTTCCTCTTGTGGGATCTCTCTCCCCCCATCCCCCTTTCTCCTGTGGGTTCTCTCTTCCCCATCCCCCTTTCTCCTGTGGGTTCTCTCTCCCCTATCCCCCTTCCACCTTTGGGATCTCTCTCCCTCATCCCCCTTCGTCTTGTGGGGTCTCTCTCACCCATCCCCCTTCCTCCTGCGGGGTCTCTCTCCCCCATCCCCCATCCTCCTTTGGGATCTCTCTCCCCCATCCCCCTTACTCTTGTGGGATCTCTCTTCCCTATCCCCGTCCTCCTGTGGGGTCTCTCTCCCCCATCCCCCTTCCTCCTGTGGGATCTCTCTCCCCATCCCCCTTCCTCCTGTGGGATCTCTCTCCCCTATCCCCCTTCCTCCTATGGGATCTCTCTCCCCCTTCCCCCTTCCTCCTGTGGGATCTCTCTTCCTCATCCCCCTTCCTCCTGTGGGATCTCTGTGCCCCATCCCCCTCCCACCTGTGGGATCTCTCTGCCCCATCCCACTTCCTCCTGTGGGATCTCTCTCCCCCATCCCCCTTCCCCCTTCCTCCTGTGGGATCTCTCTTCCTCATCCCCCTTCCTCCTGTGGGATCTCTGTGCCCCATCCCCCTCCCACCTGTGGGATCTCTCCGCCCCATCCCACTTCCTCCTGTGTGATCTCTCTCCCCCATCCCCCTTCCTCCTGTGTGATCTCTCTCCCCCATCCCCCTTCCCCCTGTGGGTTCTCTCTCCTCCATCCCCTTTCCTCCTGTGGGACCTCTCTCCCCCATCCCCCTTCCTCCTGTGGGATCTCTCTCCCCCATCCCCCCTTCCTCCTGTGGAATCTCTCTCCCCCATCCCCCTTCCTCCTGTGGGTTCTCTCTCCCCCATCCCCCTTCCTCCTGTGGGATCTCTCTCACCTATCCCCCTTCCTCCTGTGGGATCTCTGTTCCCCATCCCCCTTCCTCTTGTGGGATCTCTCTTCCCCATCCCCCTCCCTCCTATGGAATCTCTCTTCCCCATCCCCCTTCCTCTTGTGGGATCTCTCTTCCCCATCCCCCTCCCTCCTATGGAATCTCTCTTCCCCATCCCCCTCCCTCCTATGGAATCTCTCTCCTCCATCTCCCTTCCTCCTGTGGGATCTGTCTTCCCCATCCCCCGTCCTCCTGTGGGATCTGTCTTCCCCATCCCCTTTCCTCCTGTGGGATCTCTCTCCTCAATCTCCCTTCCTCCTGTGGGATCTGGCTTCCCCATCCCCCTTCCTCCTGTGGGATCTGTCTTCCCCATCCCCCTTCCTCTTGTCGGACCTCTATTCTCCATCCCCCTTCCTCCTGTGGGATCTGTCTTCCCCATCCCCCTTCCTCCTGTGGGATCTCTCTTCCCCATCCCCCTTCCTCTTGTGGGATCTCTCTCCCCCATCCCCCTGCCTCTTGTGGGACCTCTATTCTCCATCCCCTCTTCCTCACTGTTTGACTTTCTCCCCTTCACCCCTGCCCATTCCGACTGTCTCACGTCAGGAGCACTTTTTTAACCATCAGGGAATGAGACAGAACATGTGGAGTTTACAGGGTCATACCGACAGACGAAATTACTGACATTCGGTGAATTCATTAGAGCTGGGCAGTGAGGGACATTGACAGTGATGGGAGCTATGATCAGTGAATTAATAAAGGCTTTAATGTTTGCTGAAATAGCCGAGTGAGAGTAATTGCCTCAGACCCACGGTTTTAATCACTATGTTCATCAATCTATCTGTTTGTGTTTAGACTGAACTATAATAAACTGGGAGATTCAGGAGTGAAACTGGTGTCTGCGGCTCTGCGGAACCCGGAGTGTAAAATACAGAGACTGCAGTAAGTACCAGACTGTGGGAGATTGTGTTTACAGTCACTGGGTGTCTGACACTGAACATTAATGTTATCAGTAATTGTGTTACTGATAAACACTGTGGATTTGTACCGTCTCCTGTCTCTCTGTGTCCTTCACCCTCACTCTCTCTCATCTTCAGGCTGATCAATGTCGGTCTCACAGATTCTGGTGCCGAGGATCTCGTCTCTGCTCTCAGTACAAACCCATCACTGACAGGGCTGGAACTGATATCAAACTCGCTGACAGACTAGCCTTATAATCTTACAGATTTATATCATTACCTAATTTTTGAACCTTTTGGAAGCTCTTCTTTTCTTCTTCACTAGATTTACAATGGCCTTTGTGCACCACGGATCTTGTTCATTACCGTCCTTTCCATGTCTCATTGGAACGTATCTACTCAGAATCCCACGCAAATATCCGCTGAACATTTTCTACCTTTCTTCGGTATGTTTCCCTGAGGACATCAATTTCCAATTTATCCTTACAAGTTCCAGCCTGATAGGCTCATAGTTCTCCTTACTCCAATTAGAGGTTTCCCTAACTTGCCTGTTCCTATCCCTCTCTAAAGCTATGGTAAAAGAGATAGAATTGTGATCACTGTCTCCAAAATGCTCTCCCACTGAGAGACCTGACACCTGGCCAGGTTCATTTCCAAATACCGGATCAAGTGCAGCCTCTCCTCTTGTAGGCTTATCTACGTATTGTGTCAGGAAATCTTCCTGAACACACCTAACAAACTCCACCCCGTCAAAACCCCTCACTCTAGGGAGATGCCAATCAATATTTGGCAAATTAAAATCTCCCACTTCAACAACCCCGTTATTGTTACTCCTTTCCAGAATCTGTCTCCCTATCTGCTCCTCGATGTCCCTGTTACTGTTGGGAGGTCTATACAAAACACCCAGTCGAGTTATTGACCCCTTCCTGTTCCTAACCTCCACCCACAGAGACTGTAGACAACCCCTCCATGATGTCCTCCTTTTCTGCAGCCGTGACACTATCTCTGATCAACAGTGCCATGCCCCCACCTCTGTGGCCTCCCTCCCTGTCCTTTCTGAAACATCTAAAGCCTGGCACTCGAAATAAACATTCCTGTCCCTGCACCATCCGAGTCTCTGTAATGGCCACCACATTATATCTCCAAGTACTGATCCACGCTCTAAGCTCATCTGCTTTGTTCACAACACTCCTTGCATTAAAATAGACACACCTCAAACCATCGGTCTGAGAGCGTCCCTTCTCTATCACCTGCCTATCCTCCCTCTCGCGCTGTCTCCAAATTTTCTCTATTTGTGAGCCAACCTCCCTTTCCGCCATCACTTCATTTCAGTTCCCACCCCCTCCCAGCAATTCTAGTTTAAATTCTCCCCAATAGCCTTAGCAAACCAGGATATCGGTTTCCCTGGCGTTCAAGTGCAACCCGTCCTTTTTGTGCAGGTCACAGCTGCTCCAAAGGAGGTCCCAGTGATCCAGAAATCTGAATCCCTGCCTCCTGCTCCAATCCCTCAGCCACGCATTCATCCTCCACCTCATTCTATTCCTGTACTCACTGTCGCGTGGCACAGGCAGTAATCCCGAGATTACTACCTTTGCCGGTCCTGCTTCTCAACTTCCTTCCTAACTCCCTATAGTCTGTTTTCAGGACCTCTTCCCTTTTCCTACCTATGTCACTGGTACCAATATGTACCACGACCTCTGGCTGTTCTCCCTCTCACTGCAGGATATCTTGGATGTGTTCTGAAACATCCCGGACCCTGGCACCTGGGAGGCAAATGACCATCTGAGTTTCTTTCCTGCGTCCACAGAATCATCTATCTGGCCCTCAAACGACAGAGTCACCTATCACTACTGTCTTCCTCTTCCTTTCCCTGCCCTTCGGAGCCACAGGGCCACTGTTGCCTCCACCAGGTAGGCTGTCCCCACCCTCCTCCAGCAGTACTTGAACAGGGGTACATCGTCAAGGGGAATAGCCACAGGGGTACTCTCTAGTACCTGCTCCTTGCCCTTCCCTTTCCTGACAGTGACCCACTTCTTCAGTCTCCCGTGGCCCCGGTGTGACCACCTGCCTGTAACTCCTCTCTATCACCTCCTCGCTCTCCCTGACCAGACGAAGGTCATCGAGCTGCATCTCCAGTTCCCTAACTCGGTCCCTAAGGAGCTGCAGCTCGACACACCGGGTGCAGATGTTGCTGTCCAGGAGGCTGGGAGACTCCAGGATCTCCCACATCTGACACCGAGCACAGAAAACCAGCCTCACACACATACTCTCTGTCTGTATTGTAAACAGATAACCTACCTCGCCTCGACCCTTTATCGCCGAAGCCCCGTTGAGCCAAAGCCTTCCTACTCTGTCTCCCGCTCCTCTGACGCTCGCTCTGTAAATCTGTTTACCTTTTAAACTCTTCTCGCTGTTCTCACTGGCCGACTTACGCAGTCGTGCTGAAGAAAAAAATCAGTAATTGTGTTACTGATAAACACTGGGGATTTGTACCGTCTCCTGTCTCTCTGTGTCCTTCACCCTCACTCTCTCTCATCTCCAGGCTGGACAATGTCGGTCTCACAGTTTCTGGTGCCGAGGATCTCGTCTCCGCTCTCAGTACAAAACCATCACTGACGGAGCTGGACCTGAGTGATAATAAACTGGGAAATTCAGGAGTGAAACTGGTGTCTGCGGCTCTGAGGAACCCGGAGTGTAAAATACAGAGACTGCGGTAAGTACCAGACTGTGGGAGATTGTGTTTACAGTCACTGGGTGTCTGACACTGAACATTAATGTGATCAGTAATAGTGTTGCTGATAAACACTGGGGATTTGTACCGTCTCCTGTCTCTCTGTGTCCTTCACCCTCACTCTCTCTCATCTCCAGGCTGAGGAGTGTCGGTCTCACAGATTCTGGTGCCGAGGATCTCGTCTCCGCTCTCAGTACAAACCCATCACTGACGGAGCTGAACCTGGGATCAAACTGGCTGACAGACCGATCTGTCCCCGCTCTCCGCCGCCTCATACTGACCCTCCCGAGTCTGGAGCGGATCTGGTGAGTGTTTGTGTTGATGTTCAATGTGATAAAATATCAGCGGATCCGCGGGTTTTCTGGTGATATTTGTCAGTGAGTGTTGTTGAAACATTAACCCCGGTCCCCTGTTCCTGACACTGTTGTGTAATCTGTTTATTTCATCTTTATTCTCCCATCTGTTTCAGGCTGGTGGGGAATCAGTTCAGTCGGACCGGGAGGAAGGAACTGAGATCTCTGCGGGAACCCAGACCCGGACTGAGAGTGGATCTGTGAACATCCCCGCCCGCGGGATGGGGACATTTGGCCGACTCCCCGCCCTCCCCTTTAACTCCCGCCCTTACCTTTAAAGGCCGCGCGCCGGGGCGGATTCCCAACGGTTTTAACGGAACCGGCTCGGGCCTCGCGCTGTGTGCGTCGCTCGCAGCGGTCCCGCTGTGACGTGTTTCCGCCTGTTGTCCGGCGGGGCAGCTTCCGCCGGATGTGCGTGTTCGAGAATCCCCACGTGACACCCAAGGGAATTATCCGGACAGGAAGAGCCCGGGGGTCCGGGGATCAGTCTGGGACACCGGTGTCCCGGGGTGGGGGGGATGATCCCGGGAGAGAATCCTTTTGCCCCCTTTGCTGAGGACGGTGCATTCGGCAGCCTGGCCGATATAATGATGTTAAATGGACAAATCCCTCGGCAGTGACCCTGGATCTGCAGCGATCCCGGACACGGTCCTGAAGTGTGATTTTATAATCATCGGTTCCCCGATGCAGAGTGACGGTGAGAAACGGGACTGATTATTCAACCGGTCACTCCTTGTCGCCGCTCAGTTAATTGTGTGTGACTGTGAGCAGATTATTTATTCCCGCACGTTAGCAGCTCACACATTGTTTCATTTATATTTCTCATTAAAAATCAATAAACCACTGTATCTTCCTGACTTCTGTCGGACTCGAGTTTTATTTGAGGTTTCTGTTCCCTCCACACCCTGTGCACTGCAACAGTGGGTCGGAGCTCCTCACACTGACACAGTAGTGTCTCAGCTCCAGGCTGAGGGAGGTCGGACAAGCAGAGTCGAGGAGCCCAGGATCTCATCTCCACCAGATAGATAGATAGATACTTTATTAATCCCCATGGGGAAATTCAACATTTTTTCCAATGTCCCATACACTTATTGTAGCAAAACTAATTACATAAAAATACTTAACAGTAAACATATGATATGTATCTAAAATCACCCTCTCAAAAAGCATTAATAAATAGCTTTTAAAAAGTTCTTAAGTAGTTTACTTAATACATTGAGTCCTAATCCCGGCACTTTAACATATCCTACTCCTGGCGGTTGAATTGTAAAGCCGAATGGCATTGGGGAGTATTGATCTCTTCATCCTGTCTGAGGAGCATTGCATCGATAGCAACCTGTCGCTGAAACTGTCTCTGGATGGTGCTATGCAGAGGATGTTCAGGGTTTTCCATGATTGACCGTAGCCTACTCAGCGCCCTTCGCTCTGCTACCGATGTCATACTCTCCAGTACTTTGCCCACGACAGAGCCCGCCTTCCTTACCAGCTTATTAAGATGTGAGGCATCCCTGTTCTTAATGCTGCCTCCCCAACACGCCACCACAACTGACCTATAGAACATCTTCAGCATCTCACTACAAACATTGAATGACGCCAACCTTCTAAAGAAGTACAGTCGACTCTGTGCCCTCCTGCACAAGGCATCTGTGTTGGCAGTCCAGTCTAGCTTCTCGTCTAACTGCACTCCCAGATACTTGTAGGTCTTAACCTGCTCCACACATTCTCCATTAATGATCACTGGCTCCATATGAGGCCTAGGTCTCCTAAAGTCACCACCATCTCCTTGGTCTTGGTGATATTGAGACGCAGGTAGTTTGAGTTGCACCATATCACAAAGTCCTATATCAGTTTCCTATACTCCTCCTCCTGTCCATTCCTGACACACCCCACTATGGCCGTGTCATCAGCGAACTTCTGCACATGGCAGGACTCCGAGTTATATTGGAAGTCTGATGTGTACAGGGTGAACAGGACCGGAGAGAGCACGGTCCCCTGCGGCGCTCCTGTGCTGCTGACCACCGTGTCAGACCTACAGTCTCCCAACCGCACATACTGAGGTCTATCTGTCAAGTAGTCCATGTTAATGGGTTTCACGGCCTAACATCAGACCTCCCCGCTCCGGACCTGCTTCAATACTCACCGAAAGGAAAATCTTGGTGTCGCCCCGCAGAGAATGATCCGTCCCCGGCTCCCCGCCCCAAGGGGCGAGGGTGAGGACCCCCTCCCGATCCCGCTTCAACAAAGAACGAAAAACAACACCGCCCTTCCCGGACTGAGCATGCGCGATGTCGTCAGCGCGTCACCGGGTAAGTGGGAGGGGCCTCGGAACGAAGCTGCAGATCCATGGCTGCCCTGTGCTTTCAACCCCAGTGTTACCCGCCCCCCCCCCGCCATCCCCAACTCAATTTGACAGAATTAGAGAAAATGTATTAGTTTTGATTCCTTTCAATGAGGCTGGTGACATGACTTCTATTATTCTTTATGTAAATAAGTGCCATTGGGCATCACCCCTGAATGGACTTGTTCCACCATCCACGTGTTCAGACTCTTCCATCTGAGTAGCTCACCCACCTCTTCCATTGTCAAACACATCACCCTGAAAGTCTTCTGTATACAAAGGAATCAATGTTCCACTCTACGAAACTAGTCCTTGGAAAGTAACAGTTGGTCCAGATGTGATCTGATTCAAACAGATTATCATTTTGTTTGCTCAATCCTCTTAACCTCTGTTACTTGCTTACTCTGTTTCATAGTTTTGACAAAGGACATGAACATTAACTCCAATTCTCCTTGCAACACGGAAAATGCTGGAGGAATTCAGTGGGTCAATTAACATCATAGAGGGAAACAGACAGTCGAAGCTTCAGGTCGAGACCCTTCAGCCTTTAAATTTCTGCAGCACTAAGGATGCTTTACAGAATACCTTTCTAGGCAAAATTAGTGTTTATCTGGATAGTCAGCTTACCCTGTGATTTCCTCATCTCCTTTGTAGCTAAAGCACGACTCCCACGCTGAATGCTGCTTACATCAGTGGTCACATTGTTAACCCCCAGCTCTTGCCCCAGCGACTTCCGACCATAAGCGTTTTCACCAAGTCCTCCATTGACATCGTCTCTGCCTGTAAAGAAAATCACATTGCTCAGACAAGAAAAAAAAGCAGCAACCTTCTTTCTACTGATTCTTGCCATTAAAATTATAGTTGTGCCAAATTGAGACGTACAATACAGCACTCGAAAATTATTCAATTGAACATTAACCTTATGGCTTGTAAATCAATCCCACTACCATTCTGGGAGAGAAAGGTATATCTGCACACATTGGAGTATGTTTTTTCCCTACGAAAGGGATACTCATTGCTGGCACCAGGAACTGTTGACTATCTGTAAAACTGCTTTCTAAAAGGAACTATCCTTAACAAAGAAGCTTCTGCTATAAACAATTTAAAAAAAAATACCAGATTTTTAATTCTTCTTTCAGGCCTTCAAGCAAATACTGTTACCTTTTGAATTGTAAGTATTGGAACATAGATCAAAACAGCACAGTACAGGCCGCAATGTTACGCAATCCTTTTAACCCAATCCAAGATCAATCTAACCCTTCTTTCTCACATAGCACTCCAGTTTTCTTTTATCCATGTGCCTATGCACATGAATGTCTTAAATGTCCTGAATGTATCAGCCTCCATCATCATCCTCAGCAGTGTGTTCTGCGCACTGAGCACAGTGTTAAATTTAAAAAGGCGCTGGCTGTCCACTATCTATGCCCTTTATCTTACACACCTATCAAATTGCATTTCATCCTCCTTCGCTCCATACAGAAAAGCCTTAGCTCACCAAACCTTTCCTCATTAGACATGCTCCAATCCAGGCAGCATCCTGGTAAATCTCCTCTGCATCCTCCCTTAAGGCTTCCACATCCTTCTAATGATAAGGTGACGGGTCTGAACACAAGACTCCAAGTGAAGTCTAAATAGTTTTACAGAGCTGCAGCGTCACGGCTCTTGAACTCAAATCACCCGGCTGATGAAGGCCAACACACCATATGCCTCCTTATTAACCTTATCAACTTGTGTGGCAACTTGAAGGGATCTATAGATGCGGACCACAAGATCCTTCTTTCCTCTACGCTGTCAAGAATCCTGGGAATACAGATTCAACTTTGTATCACTTCACACTTGGCAAGGATGAATTCCAGCTTCAATTCCACCTGCCATCTCTCAGCCCATCTGTACATCCTATCAGTGCCCATTGTACTTTATGACGAGCTTCTACACCATCTACAACATTATCAACCCTTGTTATCAAACTTACTAACCCACCCTTCAACTTTGACATTCAAGTTGTTTATAAAAATTACAAAAGAGCTGGGGTCCCAGAATAGATCCCTGTGGAAGGCCTCCAGTCACAGACCTCCAGGCAGAATACACTCCATGTATTACCATCCTCTGTCTTCCATGGGCAAGCTAATTCTGCATACATGCAAAGCTTCCCTGGATCCCATGCCTACTGATTTTCTGACCTAACATTGGAAAGCTTATTGAATGCCTTACTGAAATCCATATGCACAATTACTGCCCCATCTTCAGTTTGTAACTTCCACAAAGCAGTAAATCAAGCTCGTGATTTCCAACCTGCTTCACTCAAAACTATGCTGATTATCCCTAATCAGCCTGTCCTCCTCCAAATGCTCACAAATCCTGTCTCTAAGAATCCTCCCCCCATTAGTTTGCCCAGTACTGACGCAAGGCTCACTGGTCTGCAATTCCCAGGGTAATCCTTATTACCTTTCCTGAAGAAAAGGAAACATTTGCCACCCTCTGGTACAACTTCTAGTACTACGCCAGTGGCCGAGGATGCAAAGATCACTGCCAGTGATATGAATCTCCTCTTTCACTCCCACAGTAACTTGTGGTACAATCTATCCAGCCCCAGAGACTTACCTACCCTGATATATTTTTTTTTAAAGTTCCAAGACATCTTCTTTCTTAACCTTCATATGTTCCAGCACATTGAACTGTTCCTCACTGACTTCACATTTATCAAGATTCCCCTCACTGAAGCAAAATACTTAATGACCTCCCCCAACTCCACTGACTCCAGGCATGTTTCTTCGCTCTTCCCTGATCAGTCCTGCCGTCACTCTAGCCATCCTCTTTTTCATATACTTGTAAAACATGGGGTTTTACCATAAGACACGGGTGTAGAATTAAGCTATATGGCACATCGAGCCTGCTCCGCCATTCAATCCTGGCTGATCCTTTTATTTCTCCCCTACTCCACCCCACTCCCCAGCCTTCTCCCCCTAACCTTTGATGCCTTGTACACCCAACAACCTGGCCTCCACAGCTGCTTGTGGTAATAAGTTCCACAAATTCACCACCCTCTGGCTAAAGAAATTTCTCTGAATCTCGGTTTTAAATGGATCCCCAGCTATCCTGAGGCTGCGTCCTCTTGTCCTTGACTCCATCATTGTAAACATCCTTTCCACATCTACTCTGTCAAGGTCTTTCAACATTCAATGAGATCTCCCCCCCCCCCCACCCTTCTAAATTCCAGCAAGTACAGACCCAGAGCCATCAAACGTTCCTTGTACAATAACTCCTTCATTCCTGGAATCACCTTTGTGAACCTCCTCTGAACCTCTCTAATGCCAGTACATCTTTTCTTAAATGAGCCCAGAACTGTTCATATTACTTAAGATAAGGCCTCACCAGTGCCTTATAAAGCTTCAGCATCACATCCCTGCTCATGTTCTAGACCTATTGAAATGAATGCTAACATTGCATTTGCCTTTCTCACCACCGACTACCTGCAAGTTAACCTTTAGGGTGCTCTGTACAAGGACTCCCAAATCCCTTTGCATCTCAGATGGTTGGATTTTCTCCCCATTTAGAAAACACTCTGCACATTTATTTCCTCTACCAAAGTGCATGACCAGGTGCAACCCGTCACTTTTGTACAGGTCATACCTCCCCCAGAATAGATCCCAATGATCCAAGAATCTTAACCCTGCCCCCTGAACCAGCTTCTCAGCCATGAATTTATCTGGCAAATCATCCAGTTTCTATGCTCGCTGGCACGTGGCACAGGCAGCAATTCAGAAATTACTACCCTGGAAGTCCTGCCTCTCAGCTTTTCACCTAGCTCTCTAAATTCTCTTTTCAGGACCTCTTTGCTTTTCCTTCCTACGTCATTGGTACCTATAAATACCGAGACATCTGGCTGCTCTCCCTCCCTTTCCAAATGACGCAATGTGAGTCATCCCTGACTCTGGCACCTGGGAGGCAATGTACCATTACGGTGTCCCGTTCACGTTCAGAGAATCTCTTGCCTATTCTCCTGACTACTGACACTCTCCCACGTCACCACCACTCCTCTCTTCTCCCTCTTTCCCTTCTGCACCACAGATCTATGCTCAGTGCTAGCAGTCTGGTTTCTGTGGCATTCCCCTTGGAGGTCATACCCCACAACAGTATCCAAAGTGTGTTACTCATTGAGAGGAATGGCCACAGGGGTGCTCGGCGCTAACTGCCTATTCACTTTTCCATTTCTCCTGATAGTCACCCAACTACTTGCCTTCTGCAACTTTGGAATGACTACTTCCCTGCAAATCTGATCGATTATCTTCTCACTCTCCCATACAAGCAAGTCATCCAGCTGCTGTTCCAGATCCCTAGCATGGTCTTCAAGGAGCTGCAGCTGGATGCACTTCATGCAGAAGTAGCTCCTTGGGAGATCGAGTCTCTCAGGACTCCAACACCTAACAGGAACACACAACAGCCATTTACTACACTATGTACAGTGAGGGGAAAAAAGGGAACCTTAACAGAAGCTTACCCAGAGCCAACGCCTCTTTCGAGCTGAAGTCTTTCCTTAATCCTAAGCCTTCAAGTCCCCTCCTAGCACTGTTAAATCCCTTCTTAAGCTCCTGCTTAGCTACCTTAGCTGATCTTTGTTTTCTAAACCTCAAGTACTCTTCCTTCTTCCTTGACTAAATGCTCCATTTCTCTTGTCAACCATGATTCTTTCATCTTATCATCCTTTACCTGCCTCATAAGGACAAACCTATCTAGAACCCTACGCAAGTGCTCTCTAAAAAATATTCAGATTTTCAATATACATTTGCTTGAGAACATCTGTTCTCAATTTATGCTCTCAAGTACCTGCTTAATACCATTGTAATCAACCCTCCCCCATGAAATACTTTCCCATACTGTCTGCTCCTATTCTTGTCCAAGGCCAGCTAAAGCTCATAGAGCTGTTATCACTCCTGAAATCCTCACCCATCAAGAGAGTCGTCACCTGACCAGGTTCACTGCCTAGTCTAGATCCAGTATGGCCTCTCCTCTAGTTGGCCTGTCCACATATCACAACACTTTCCTGGGCATACCCAACAAATTCTGCCCCTCCTACATCTCTTACAACAGAAGTGCCAATCAAAATGAGGGAATCTGATTTCTCCCACGACTTTTCCCTGTTAATTTTATATCTTTCTAAAATTTGCCTACCAACCTGCTCCTTAGTGTCTACTGGGGGACCTATGGAACACTTGCAAAAGGATGATTGCTCCATTCCTGGTTCTGTTACCCACACAGACTCTGAAGATGATGCCTCGTGTCACTCTCCCTTTATGTAGCTATGATATT
Source organism: Hemitrygon akajei (assembly GCF_048418815.1). Lineage (NCBI taxonomy): Eukaryota > Metazoa > Chordata > Chondrichthyes > Myliobatiformes > Dasyatidae > Hemitrygon > Hemitrygon akajei. The sequence continues at coordinate 57,484 of NW_027331944.1, read as the reverse complement.
TTCCCTCATTAGAAGTGTTCTCCCCAACTTCAATTCCCTCCCTCCCTGTCCTTTTTGACCCCAGAAAACACTCAGAAAAAGTGTTCTGAGAGGTTGGTGACCAAACATACCAATCGCTGCCTGAGCAGTGACTTAGATCCATTCTAATTTACCTTTCACCACCACAGGTCCATAGCAGAAGCCATTTCATTAGCTCTTCACTTACTACAGTTTTGCATTCAATACTATTAACCCCTCAAAACAAATCAATTTGCTTCAAGACCTAGGCCTCAACACCTACTTGTGCAACTGTTTATTATTTACTGTAATGCCAGTACTGTTTTTGTGCACTTTATGCAGTCCAGTGTAGGTCTGTAGTCTAGTATAGCTTTCTCTGTGTTTTTTTTATTTACGTAGTTCAGTCTAATTTTTTGTACTGTGTCATGTAAACCATGGTCCTGAAAAACATTGTCTCATTTGTACTATGCACTGTACCAGCAGTTATGGTTGAAATGACAATAAAAGTTGACTTGACTTGAATCGAATCCTCAATTTCCTCACTTGCAGACCCTAGTCAGTTCAGATTGGCAACATCTCCTCCACAATCACCATCAACACTGGTGCACCTCAAGGTTGTATGATTAGTTCCCTGCCCTACTCACTTTGTACTGGGAGGCCAAGCAAAGCTTCAATGCCAGATTTAAGTTTGCTGATGACACCACTGTCCTTGGGCAAAGCAGCATATAGGAGGGAGATTAGACACAGCTGACTGGTGCCCACAACAACAACTCTCATTCAACGTCAGCAAGACCAGGGAGCTGAGGAAACCGATGTCCAAGAGCCTGTCCTCATTGGAGGATCAGAGGTGAAGAGGGTCAGCAACTTCAAATTCCTTAGTGTTATCATTTCAGAGGATCTGTTCTGGGTCCAGCATAGCATGCAGTGCCATTACAAAGTACAAAGAAATGCCTCCACTTCCTTAGAAGTTTGCAAAGATTTGGTATCTAAAACTTTGAAAAACTCCAATAGATGTGAGGTGAAGAGTATATTGACTGGTTGCATCAAGACCTAGAATGGAAACACCAATGTACAGAAAAAGCCTACCAGAAGTAGTGGATACCTTGAACCTGCCTGTCCAGGTAGACCCATTGTCTCAGATTGCTCCTGCCCCACAGAACTCATTTCTGCATACCTTGATACCTTGAACCTGCCTGTCCAGGTAGACCCATTGTCTCAGATTGCTCCTGCCCCACCGAGCATGCGCGTCACCAGGTAAGTGGGCGGATATATATCCACCGAACTCATTTCTGCATACCTTGATACTGTCCTATCCCCCCCTTGTTCAATCCCTTCCCACCTGTGTTCGTGACACTTCTCACGCTTTGAATATTTTCAATGATTTTAAGTTCCCTCGCCCCCACCGCCTTATTTTCTCCATGGACGTCCAGTCCCTATATACCTCCACCCCCGACCAGGAAGGTCTCAAAGCTCTCCGCTTCTTTTTGGAATCCAGTCCTAAACAATTCCCCTCTACAACCACTCTCCTCCGTCTAGCGGAATTAGTTCTTACTCTCAATAATTTATCCTTTGTCTCCTCCCACTTCCTCCAAACCAAGGGTGTAGCCATGGGCACCCGCATGGGTCCCAGTTATGCCTGCCTTTTTGTTGGTTATGTGGAACAGTCCATGTTCCAAGTCTATACGGGTATCCATCCCCCTCTTTTCCTTCGCTACATCGACGACTGCATTGGGTCTGCCTCCTGCACGCATGCTGAGCTCGTTGACTTCATTAACTTTCACCCTGCCCTCAAATTTACCTGGTCCATTTCCGCCACCTCCCTCCCCTTTCTTGATCTTTCTGTCTCCATCTCTGGAGACGGCTTATCTACTGATATCTACTATAAGCCGACAGACTCTCACAGCTACCTGGACTATTATTCTTCCCACCCTGTCTCTTGCAAAAATGCTGTCCCCTTCTCGCAATTCCTCCGTCTCTGCCGCATCTGCTCTCAGGATGAGGCTTTTCATTCCAGGACGAAGGAGATGTCTTCCTTTTTTAAACAAAGGGGCTCTGACGGTGGTGTCTGAAAAGAGGATGCTGTCCAAGTTGCATGCCATCTTGGACAATGACTCCCATCCACTCCATAATGTACTGGTTAGGCACAGGATTACATTCAGCCAGAGACTCATTCCACCGAGATGTAACACTGAGCGTCATAGGAAGTCATTCCTACCTGTGGCCATCAAACTTTACAACTCCTCCCTCGGAGTGTCAGACACCCTGAGCCAATAGGCGGGCCCTGGACTTATTTCCACTTGGCATGATTAACTTATTATTATTTAATTATTTATGGTTTTATATTGCAATATTTCTTCACTATTCTTGGTGGTGCGTCTGTAACGAAACCCAGTTTCCCTCGGGGTCAATAAAGTATGTCTATCTGCCATCACCTCTGCTCTGAAACGCATCTCTCCCATTTCCCGCACATCTGCCCTCACCCCATCTGCCCACCCCCCGACTCGGGATAGGGTTCACCTTGTCCTCACCTACCACCCCACCAGCCTGCGGGTCCAACATATAATTCTCCGCAACTTCCGCCACCTCCGACGGGATCCCACTACCAAGCACATCTTTCCCTCCACATTCCCTTTCTGTTTTCCGCAGGGATCGCTCCCTATGCGACTCCCTTGTCCCCCCATCCCTCCCCACCGATCTCCCTCCTAGCACTTATCCTGGTAAGCGGAACAAGTGCTACACCTGCCCTTACACTTCCTTCCTCACCACCATTCAGGGCCCCAGAAAGTCCTTCCAGGTGAGGTGACACTTCACCTGTGAGTCGGCTGGAGTGGTATAATGTGTCCGGTGCTCCCGGTGTGGCCTTTGGTGAGACCCGACGCAGACTGGGAGACCATTTCGCTGAACACCTACCCTCGGTCTGCCAAGGAAAGCAGGATCTCCCAGAGGCCACACATTTTAATTCCACGTACCATTCCCATTCTGATATGTCTATCCATGGCCTCCTCTACTGTCAAGATGAAGCCACACTCAGGTTGGAGGAACAATAACATATACCGGCTGGGTAGCCTCCAACCTGATGGCATGAACATTGAATTCTCTAACTTCAGTTAATGACCCTCCTCCCCTTCTTACCCCATCCCTGACATACTTAACTTATTTTTCCACCCTCCTCCTTCTTTTCTCTCTTTCTGCCCGTCACTCTACCCGTTCTCCATCTCCCTCTGGTGCCCCCCTCCCTCTTACTTTCTCCCGAGGCCTCCCGTCCCATGATCCTTTCCCTTCTCCAGCTCTGTATCCCTTTTGCCAATCACCTTATAGCTCTTAGCTTCACCCCACCCCCTCTGGTCTTCTCCTATCATTTCGCATTTTCCCCTCCCCTCGTACTTTCAAATCTCTTACTATCTTTCCTTTCAGTCAGTCCTGACGAAGGGTCTCGGCCCGAAACGTCGACAGAGCTTCTCCCTGTAGATGCTGCCTGGCCTGCCGTGTTCCGCCGGCATTTTGTGTGTGCTGCAGATGCTGCGGATCCGCGGTAAAACGGGATCACGTGACGGGTGGAGGGTCTTCCACGTGACCCGGTGACTCCGCTCCTCGCCCCTCACACGCTGCCCGACCTCCCCACCGCATCTCCCACATTATTCCATGTTTACACCGGGTACATGTTTAACATTTTCCCTCCGTATATTCCCGTCCCATCCTTCCACCTCCCTGGGTCACTGTTACGGGTTCGAAACCCATTCCGATCCGACTGACATTTTAGATTCAAAACAGAATTGTGCAGGTTTCATGTAAATCAGTCTATGTTTATAAACACTAATTTCTATTCACATTCCTCCTGCCTCACTGGACAGGAACACTGAGACATCAAGTGAGAAACAGCAGGAGGTGGCCATTCGGCCCCTCTAACTATCAGCAAGATGGCGGCTGCTCTCCCATCTCAGCCACATGTTTCTGCCCGATCCTCATTTCCTCGATCCTTCGGTCCCCACACATCTGCCGGCCTCTGTTTTACGTGGGGACGATCACCGACTCTTCACCGCCCTCTGTGGTGGGGATTTACAGACATTCACCACCCTCGGAGTGGAGGCATTTCCCCTCATCTCAGTCCTGGACCGTCCACTCCTTTTTTCAGAGACTGGGATCCCTGGTCCAGCCGGTAATGATGTTGTGAATCTCAATGTGTTCACCTCTCAGTCCTCGATTCTCTAAATGAAAGGGTTATCACATCTGATCTTTCTTCATATGATGACCCCACCACTCCAAGGATCAGTCTGGTGAATCCTCATCGCACTCTCTATAACATATACTCTCTTTGTTCATCCTCTATGGAATTAATTTCCATCTTCTGCAGCCCCGTGTTGCCCCAACCACTCACCTCCCACCCCTGTCACTATTTCCACCTTCCCACCTCCCCCCTCACCTGGATCCACCTCTCACTCCCCAGCTCTTACCCCATCCCCATCCCTCACCTCTTTTCTCGGACTATTTCCCGTCCACTCTCAGTCCCGAGGGAGGGTCACGGCCCGAAGTGTTGACGGTCCATTTCCCTCCACAGATGCTGCCCGACCTCCGGCAGTTTGTCCTTTGGTCTGTGTAACCCGTGTTAGTGTGGGGAGCGGGATTTTACACCATATTCCAGGTACAATCCCAACAAAACACAAATAATTGTCACCCTGCCCCGACCCTCCGGCAGTTTGTCCTTTGGTTTGTATAACCCGTGTTAGTGTGGGGATCGGGATTTTACACCATATTCCAGGTACAATCACAACAAAGCACAAATAATTGTCACTCTGCCCCGACCCTCCGGCACTTTGTCCTTTGGTCTGTATAACCCGTGTTAGTGTGGGGATCGGGATTTTACACCATATTCCAGGTACAATCCCAACAAAACACAAATAATTGTCACTCTGCCCCGACCCTCCGGCAGTTTGTCCTTTGGTCTGTATAACCCGTGTTAGTGTGGGGATCGGGATTTTACACCATATTCCAGGTACAATCTCAACAAAGCACAAATAATTGTCACTATGCCCGACCCACCGGCAGTTTGTCCTTTGGTCTGTATAACCCGTGTTAGTGTGGGGATCGGGATTTTACACCATATTCCAGGTACAATCCGAACAAAACACAAATAATTGTCACTCTGCCCCGACACTCCGGCAGTTTGCCCTTTGGTCTGTATAACCCGTGTTAGTGTGGGGATCGGGATTTTACACCATATTCCAGGTACAATCACAACAAAACACAAATAATTGTCACTCTGCCCGGACCCTCCGGCAGTTTGTCCTTTGGTCTGTATAACCCGTGTTAGTGTGGGGATCGGGATTTTACACCATATTCCAGGTACAATCCCAACAAAACACAAATAATTGTCACTCTGCATGGCCCTCCGGCAGTCTGTCCTTTGGTCTGTATAACCCGTGTTAGTGTGGGGAGCGGGATTTTACACCATATTCCAGGTACAATCCCAACAAAGCACAAATAATTGTCACTCTGCCCCGACCCTCCGGCAGTTTGTCCTTTGGTCTGTATAACCCGTGTTAGTGTGGGGATCGGGATTTTATACCATATTCCAGGTACAATCCCAACCAAGCACAAATAATTGTCACTCTGCCCCGACCCTCCGGCAGTTTGTCCTTTGCTCTGTATAACCCGTGTTAGTGTGGGGATCGGGAATTTACACCATATTCCAGGTACAATCCCAACAAAACACAAATAATTGTCACCCTGCCCCGACCCTCCGGCAGTTTGTCCTTTGGTCTGTATAACCCGTGTTAGTGTGGGGATCGGGATTTTACACCATATTCCAGGTAGAATCACAACAAAACACAAATAATTGTCACTCTGCCCGACCATCTGGCAGTTTGTCCTTTGGTCTGTATAACCCGTGTTAGTGTGGGGATCGGGATTTTACATCATATTCCAGGTACAATCCCAACAAAGCACAAATAATTGTCACTCTGCCCCGACCCTCCGGCAGTTTGTCCTTTGGTCTGTATAACCCGTGTTAGTGTGGGGATCGGGATTTTACACCATATTCCAGGTACAATCCCAACAAAGCACAAATAATTGTCACTCTGCCCGACCCTCTGGCAGTATGTCCTTTGGTCTGTATAACCCGTGTTAGTGTGGGGATAGGGATTTTATACCATATTCCAGGTATAATCCCAACAAAGCACAAATAATTGTCACTCTGCCCCGACCCTCCGTCAGTTTGTCCTTTGGTCTGTATAACTCGTGTTAGTGTGGGGATCGGGATTTTACACCATATTCCAGGTACAATCCCAACAAAACACAAATAATTGTCACCATGCCCCGACCCTCCGGCAGTTTGTCCTTTGGTCTGTATAACCCGTGTTAGTGTGGGGATCGGGATTTTACACCATATTCCAGGTACAATCTCAACAAAGCACAAATAATTGTCACTCTGCCCCGACCCTCCGGCAGTTTGTCCTTTGGTCTGTATAACCCGTGTTAGTGTGGGGATCGGGATTTTACACCATATTCCAGGTACAATCCCAACAAAACACAAATAATTGTCACCTTGCCCCGACCCTGCGGCAGTTTGTCCTTTGGTCTGTATAATCCGTGTTAGTGTGGGGATCGGGATTTTACACCATATTCCAGGTACAATCCCAACAAAACACAAATAATTGTCACTCTGCCCGACCCTCCGGCAGTTTGTCCTTTGGTCTGTATAACCCGTGTTAGTGTTGGGATCGGGATTTTACACCATATTCCAGGTACAATCCCAACAAAACACAAATAATTGTCACTCTGCCCCGACCCTCCGGCAGTATGTCCTTTGTTCTGTATAACCCGTGTTAATGTGGGGATCGGGATTTTACACCATATTCCAGGTACAATCTCAACAAAGCACAAATAATTGTCACTCTGCCCGACCCTTCGGCAGTTTGTCCTTTGGTCTGTATAACCCGTGTTAGTGTGGGGATCGGGATTTTACACCATATTCCAGGTACAATCCCAACAAAACACAAATAATTGTCACTCTGCCCCGACCCTCCGGCAGTTTGTCCTTTGGTCTGTATAACCCGTGTTAGTGTGGGGATCGGGATTTTACATCATATTCCAGGTACAATCTCAACAAAACATAAATAATTGTCACTCTGCCCCGACCCTCCGGCAGTTTGTCCGTTGGTCTGTATAACCCGTGTTAGTGTGGGGATCGGGATTTTACACCATATTCCAGGTACAATCCCAACAAAACACAAATAATTGTCCCTCTGCCCCGACCCTCCGACAGTTTGTCCATTGGTCTGTATAACCCGTGTTAGTGTGGGGATCGGGATTTTATACCATATTCCAGGTACAATCCCAACAAAACACAAATAATTGTCACTCTGCCCCGACCCTCCGACAGTTTGTCCTTTGGTCTGTATAACCCGTGTTAGTGTGGGGATCGGGATTTTATACCATATTCCAGGTACAATCCCAACAAAACACAAATAATTGTCACTCTGCCCCGACCCTCCGACAGTTTGTCCTTTGGTCTGTATAACCCGTGTTAGTGTGGGGATCGGGATTTTATACCATATTCCAGGTACAATCCCAACAACGCACAAATAATTGTCACTCTGCCCGACCCTCCGGCAGTTTGTCCTATGGTCTGTATAACCCGTGTTAGTGTGGGGATCGGGATTTTACACCATATTCCAGGTACAATCCCAACAAAACACAAATAATTGTCACTCTGCCCCGACCCTCCGGCAGTTTGTCCTTTGGTCTGTATAACCCGTGTTAGTGTGGGGATCGGGATTTTACACCATATTCCAGGTACAATCCCAACAAAGCACAAATAATTGTCACTCTGCCCGACCCTCTGGCAGTATGTCCTTTGGTCTGTATAACCCGTGTTAGTGTGGGGATCGGGATTTTACACCATATTCCAGGTACAATCCCAACAAAACACAAATAATTGTCACTCTGCCCCGACCCTCCGACAGTTTGTCCTTTGGTCTGTATAACCCGTGTTAGTGTGGGGATCGGGATTTTATACCATATTCCAGGTATAATCCCAACAAAGCACAAATAATTGTCTCTCTGACCGGACCATCCGGCAGTTTGTCCTTTGGTCTGTATAACCCGTGTCAGTGTGGGGATCGGGATTTTACACCATATTCCAGGTACAATCCCAACAAAACACAAATAATTGTCACTCTGCCCCGACCCTCCGTCAGTTTGTCCTTTGGTCTGTATAATCCGTGTTAGTGTGGGGATCGGGATTTTACACCATATTCCAGGTACAATCCCAACAAAACACAAATAATTGTCACCATGCCCCGACCCTCCGGCAGTTTGTCCTTTGGTCTGTATAACCCGTGTTAGTGTGGGGATCGGGATTTTACACCATATTCCAGGTACAATCTCAACAAAGCACAAATAATTGTCACTCTGCCCCGACCCTCCGGCACTTTGTCCTTTGGTCTGTATAACCCGTGTTAGTGTGGGGATCGGGATTTTACACCATATTCCAGGTACAATCTCAACAAAACATAAATAATTGTCACTCTGCCCCGACCCTCCGGCAGTTTGTCCGTTGGTCTGTATAACCCGTGTTAGTGTGGGTATCGGGATTTTACACCATATTCCAGGTACAATCCCAACAAAACACAAATAATTGTCACTCTGCCCCGACCCACCGACAGTTTGTCCATTGGTCTGTATAACCCGTGTTAGTGTGGGGATCGGGATTTTACACCATATTCCAGGTACAATCCCAACAAAACACAAATAATTGTCACTCTGCCCCGACCCTCCGGCAGTTTGTCCTTTGGTCTGTATAACCCGTGTTAGTGTGGGGATCGGGATTTTACACCATATTCCAGGTACAATCACAACAAAACACAAATAATTGTCACTCTGCCCCGACCCACCGACAGTTTGTCCATTGGTCTGTATAACCCGTGTTAGTGTGGGGATCGGGATTTTACACCATATTCCAGGTACAATCCCAACAAAACACAAATAATTGTCACTCTGCCCCGACCCTCCGGCAGTTTGTCCTTTGGTCTGTATAACCCGTGTTAGTGTGGGGATCGGGATTTTATACCATATTCCAGGTACAATCCCAACAAAACACAAATAATTGTCACTCTGCCCCGACCCTCCGGCAGTTTGTCCGTTGGTCTGTATAACCCGTGTTAGTGTGGGGATCGGGATTTTACACCATATTCCAGGTACAATCCCAACAAAACACAAATAATTGTCCCTCTGCCCCGACCCTCCGACAGTTTGTCCATTGGTCTGTATAACCCGTGTTAGTGTGGGGATCGGGATTTTATACCATATTCCAGGTACAATCCCAACAAAACACAAATAATTGTCACTCTGCCCCGACCCTCCGACAGTTTGTCCATTGGTCTGTATAACCCGTGTTAGTGTGGGGATCGGGATTTTACACCATATTCCAGGTACAATCCCAACAAAACACAAATAATTGTCACTCTGCCCCGACCCTCCGACAGTTTGTCCTTTGGTCTGTATAACCCGTGTTAGTGTGGGGATCGGGATTTTACACCATATTCCAGGTACAATCCCAACAAAACACAAATAATTGTCACCATGCCCCGACCCTCCGGCAGTTTGTCCTTTGGTCTGTATAACCCGTGTTAGTGTGGGGATCGGGATTTTACACCATATTCCAGGTACAATCCCAACAAAACACAAATAATTGTCACTCTGCCCCGACCCTCCGACAGTTTGTCCTTTGGTCTGTATAACCCGTGTTAGTGTGGGGATCGGGATTTTATACCATATTCCAGGTACAATCCCAACAACGCACAAATAATTGTCACTCTGCCCCGACCCTCCGACAGTTTGTCCTTTGGTCTGTATAACCCGTGTTAGTGTGGGGATCGGGATTTTACACCATATTCCAGGTACAATCCCAACAAAACACAAATAATTGTCACTCTGCCCCGACCCTCCGGCAGTTTGTCCTTTGGTCTGTATAACCCGTGTTAGTGTGGGGATCGGGATTTTACACCATATTCCAGGTACAATCCCAACAAAGCACAAATGATTGTCACTCTGCCCGACCCTCTGGCAGTTTGTCCTTTGGTCTGTATAACCCGTGTTAGTGTGGGGATCGGGATTTTACACCATATTCCAGGTACAATCCCAACAAAACACAAATAATTGTCACTCTGCCCCGACCCTCCGACAGTTTGTCCTTTGGTCTGTATAACCCGTGTTAGTGTGGGGATCGGGATTTTATACCATATTCCAGGTATAATCCCAACAAAGCACAAATAATTGTCACTCTGCCCCGACCCTCCGTCAGTTTGTCCTTTGGTCTGTATAATCCGTGTTAGTGTGGGGATCGGGATTTTACACCATATTCCAGGGACAAGTTCAACAAAACACAAATAATTGTCTCTCTGCCCGACCCTCCGGCAGTTTGTCCTTTGGTCTGTATAACCCGTGTTAGTGTGGGGATCGGGATTTTACACCATATTCCAGGTACAATCCCAACAAAACACAAATAATTGTCACCATGCCCCGACCCTCCGGCAGTTTGTCCTTTGGTCTGTATAACCCGTGTTAGTGTGTGGATCGGGATTTTACACCATATTCCAGGTACAATCTCAACAAAACACAAATAATTGTCACTCTGCCCCGACCCACCGGCAGTTTGTCCTTTGGTCTGTATAACCCGTGTTAGTGTGGGGATCGGGATTTTACACCATATTCCAGGTACAATCTCAACAAAGCACAAATAATTGTCACTCTGCCCCGACCCTCCGACAGTTTGTCCTTTGGTCTGTATAACCCGTGTTAGTGTGGGGATCGGGATTTTACACCATATTCCAGGTACAATCCCAACAAAACACAAATAATTGTCACCCTGCCCCGACCCTCCGGCAGTTTGTCCTTTGGTCTGTATAACCCGTGTTAGTGTGGGGATCGGGATTTTACACCATATTCCAGGTACAATCTCAACAAAACACAAATAATTGTCACTCTGCCCCGACACTCCGGCAGTTTGTCCTTTGGTCTGTATAACCCGTGTTAGTGTGGGGATCGGGATTTTACACCATATTCCAGGTACAATCTCAACAAAACACAAATAATTATCACTCTGCCCGGACCATCGGCAGTTTGTACTTTGGTCTGTATAACCCGTGTTAGTGTGGGGATCGGGATTTTACACCATATTCCAGGTACAATCTCAACAAAACACAAATAATTATCACTCTGCCCGGACCATCGGCAGTTTGTCCTTTGGTCTGTATAACCCGTGTTAGTGTGGGGATCGGGATTTTACACCATATTCCAGGTACAATCCCAACAAAACACAAATAATTGTCACTCTGCCCGGACCCTCCGGCAGTTTGTCCTTTGGTCTGTATAACCCGTGTTAGTGTGGGGATCGGGATTTTACACCATATTCCAGGTACAATCACAACAAAACACAAATAATTGTCACTCTGCCCGACCCTCCGGCAGTTTGTCCTTTGGTCTGTATAACCCGTGTTAGTGTGGGGATCGGGATTTTACACCATATTCCAGGTACAATCCCAACAAAACACAAATAATTGTCACTCTGCCCGACCCTCCGGCAGTTTGTCCTTTGGTCTGTGTAACCCGTGTTAGTGTGGGGATCGGGATTTTACACCATATTCCAGGTACAATCCCAACAAAGCACAAATAATTGTCACTCTGCCCGCACCATCCGGCAGTTTGTCCTTTGGTCTGTATAACCCGTGTTAGTGTGGGGATCGGGATTTTACACCATATTCCAGGTACAATCTCAACAAAGCACAAATAATTGTCACTCTGCCCCGACCCTCCGGCAGTTTGTCCTTTGGTCTGTATAACCCGTGTTAGTGTGGGGATCGGGATTTTACACCATATTCCAGGTACAATCACAACAAAACACAAATAATTGTCACCCTGCCCCGACCCTCCGGCAGTTTGTCCTTTGGTCTGTATAACCCGTGTTAGTGTGGGGAGCGGGATTTTACACCATATTCCAGGTACAATCCCAACAAAACACAAATAATTGTCATCCTGCCCCGACCCTCCGGCAGTTTGTCCTTTGGTCTGTATAACCCGTGTTAGTGTGGGGATCGGGATTTTACAACATATTCCAGGTACAATCCCAACAAAACACAAATAATTGTCACTCTGCCCCGACCCTCCGGCAGTTTGTCCTTTGGTCTGTGTAACCCGTGTTAGTGTGGGGATCGGGATTTTACACCATATTCCAGGTACAATCCCAACAAAGCACAAATAATTGTCATCCTGCCCCGACCCTCCGGCAGTTTGTCCTTTGGTCTGTATAACCCGTGTTAGTGTGGGGATCGGGATTTTACACCATATTCCAGGTACAATCCCAACAAAACACAAATAATTGTCATCCTGCCCCGACCCTCCGGCAGTTTGTCATTTGGTCTGTGTAACCCGTGTTAGTGTGGGGATCGGGATTTTACACCATATTCCAGGTACAATCCCAACAAAACACAAATAATTGTCACTCTGCCCCGACCCTCCGGCAGTTTGTCCTTTGGTCTGTATAACCCGTGTTAGTGTGGGGATCGGGATTTTACACCATATTCCAGGTACAATCCCAACAAAACACAAATAATTGTCTCTCTGCCCAGACCATTGGCCCCCATACAGGGCAACAGTCTGCCGGTGTTTGCCCCCCAATGTGGTGAATCCCTCCGCTCGACACCACCGTGGGCTCAGACATTTCCACAGATGAGCCCCTCCTGTCCCCCCCGGGACAAACATCCTGTCCGCCCCCTCGCTCACCATCTTCACCCTCTCAATAAAATCCCCCCTCCCTCCCCGGGGAGCCGGCATCAAACCGACGGGCCGAGCGGTCTCCTCCTACCTCTCGGCGATACATCGGACTCCGGCCGCGGGAGACGCTTCACAAACGCCCCAACTTCCCTCGGAGGGAAATGGAAATAAATCAGAGAGCGGACATTTACTTTGAGCTTTTCTCCGAGCGGGAGACGGACTCGGCGGGGTAACGCCCACTCGGCCTGTCCGCCTCCGCGACTGGTTGTAACCGGTGATTGACATCGCTTCGCACCAATGGGAGTAGCGCAGCTCCTGAATCCTCTGTCGGCAGCGGTGCGGGAGGGGCTGGTCACGTGATTATTAGCCCAGCCGTTCAACCGATAAAGCTCGAGCGCAGCAGCGCGTGGGTGACGTATGACGCCGCGCACGTGAGGGCAGATCCCGGTGTCGGGAGCCCTGTGTGACGTCAGGCACTTAGGGGAGGGGCTGTGTGACGTCACCTGTGGGAGAGCGCTGGCATTTAAAAGCACCTTAATGGACGTTTCAGTGGGACAACAACATTAATCACGGGTTTCATCACTGAATCCAGTGTTGTGGGATGTAAAGTCCCCTGTTATGTGTCCGGCTGTGCCGTGTTGTTGGTGGAGTGGGCAGCGTGGTGTTTGTCTCGATTCGGGTCACAACACCAGAATTGCCAGCGGGGTCCACACACAGTGTATTAGTCAACAGAAAACCTCCCGTCCCCGCAGTCTTTGTCTCCTGGTAAACTCAACACCCTGACAGTGTGGACCATAGATACCCCTTCCTCTCAGAGTCAGGGGATCATTCAGACAGCTGATCGCTGAGAGGAATTATATTTATTGGTCATTAAAGTTCACCCAGATTCGTTTGGACGGATTTGATGTGGAGTTCGGGGTGTCACAGTGAAAGGGCCGGACGGCCGAACTCTCTCCGTTGTCCAAACATCCTTCCAGGTGAGGCGACACTTCACCTGTGAATCTTCCGGGGTCGCCTGTTGTGTCCGCTGCTCCCCATGCGTCCGCCTCTACATTGGTGACACCGGCTCCTCCGCAGTATGCGGGGTAGGGTTGTTTTTTTTTGCGGGGGGCATCAATATTATAGTTCCCTTTTGTCTGGAGGGGTGGGTTTGGGGGTTGATGATCAGGATGACGTTCTGTTTTATGCGGGGGGTGGGGTGGGAGTTTGATTTTTCTCCCTGAGCGACTTTCATGCTCTTTCTTTGTTTCGTGGTTCTCCGGAGAAGAACAAAAAAACTCAGAGTTGTTTATGGATACCTGCTTTATAATAAATTAAACTTTGAACTATCCGCTCCGAGCGGGAGTTCCCGGTGTCCAAACATTTTTATTCCGATTCCCATTCTCGTTCCGACGTGTCAACCCATCGCCTCCTCTTGTGCCAAGATGAGGCTACCTTCAGGGTCCAGGATCAGCACCTCATATTCCGTGTATGTACCCCCACCCCCACAACCTGATGGCATGAATATCGATTTCTCCTTCCGGTGAACAAATTTCCCTCACACCCCTCCCTCCCACTCCCTCTCTTCCTCTCTGACTTTTCACGTCCTCTCACCTGCGTATCACTTCTCTCTGGGTCCACTGCTCCATATCTTTCTCCTATTCTCCACTCCCCTCTCCTATTAGACTCTATTTTCTTCTGCTCTTGAGCTTTCCCATCAACCTGGCTTCACCTGTCACCTTCCAGCGAGACATTTCCTCACCCGCCCCGATTTTATTCAGATATTTCTCGCATCCCATCTCAGTCCTGAAGGAGGGTTCAAATGAAACTCTTTTCGATAGAGGCTGCCCGGCCTGCTGAGATCGGCCAGCATTTTGTTTGTGTTGCTCTGAATTTCCAGCATCTGCAGACTTTGTGGTGTTTGTGATTTACCTCTCCGTTGTCCCTCCCGCCTCCAGCCACTAGTGGCGCTGCATGGACCTCCAGAGACTGGCGGCGCTGCATGGACCTCCAGAGACTGGTGGCGCTGCATGGACCTCCAGCGACTGGTGGCGCTGCATGGACCTCCAGAGACTGGTGGCGCTGCATGGACCTCTGGCCACAGGTGGAGCTGTGCGGGCCTCCGGCCACGGGTGGCGCTGCGGAGAAACGTCTGCTATACGCATGCGCAGTGCTCTCTGCAGCTGTTGGCGGTTCTCCGATTCGAACGGATGTGAGTTGGGGCTGATCCCGAAATTGTGTAAATGTGGGTCGGTTGCATTGGGAAAGGGCCGGGCCCGAGCTCTGCCGGACGGCTGGAGCAGGGGTGCAGTGGCAATTTTTTAGGTTCCGGTGCTGTACGGGGGGGGGGGGGGGGGGGGGGGGTGGTTGATAAGTTCGTGGCCTAAGTTAGCAGGCTTAAAGTTATACAACTCTCGGTACCAGCACGTGGTTCAACTCTTTGAGTGATTATGCATAAAGTTTTGTCAGAAACGAGCCACGCTCCCGAATAATGGCTTCAAGACAAATTCAAGGAAACAAAGTTTATTAACAGTTCTGCAGAGCTGGGCTCCCTCAGAGAAGGGAACCCCGAACCTTACAGGGCAACAGGTTTTATCCTTCTTCCTTACTCCTCCCCTCCCTGACTCGGGAGGTACATAGTCTTATCCCATTCCATATTTGGAGTTGTTTTTTTACACATTTCTGTAAAACAATAGTCCATATCTCAGGACTTCAATGATTCCACAAGCAATTAATCTCGTCAGGGCTTCTGCATTCCTGCTTATCAGACATAATTAAATCACATTTGTTTACTGCACCGACCCCCCCAACCTCTTTCAGAAACGCACATCTTAATTTATGGCTTCAGCTCTCACAGTTTGAAATTAATAACTTTTGCGGTATTTCTGTTTCAGATAATTGAAAATTGCTCGGTTTTGTAAAATTGACTCGTTCCACCTTAGGCCACGAAGTTATCAATCACCTCTGGTGTGTGACACCCAATTTGTCTACCTGCTCATTTCATGTACTGGGCAACTTCCTTGCCCCATTCGTGTAATGAGCAGGTACACAAATTGGGTGTGACATATATAGGGCTTCTTATAATGTCAAGCAGTAAACCAAGATGAAAGAAATATGTGAATTCCAGAGCTCCACAGAAATATAGTGATAGCTAAGACATTAACAAGATTACAGCCTCTCACTACATTTCAGTGTATAACTGGTACAATTAAACATATAATACTTAATTTAATAATATGACAAAGTATTGCACGGTTGCACTTAACTGATTATCATAAAATATAATTATCAAGCAAGTAAAATAACTTTGTTTGCTTAGAAGCCAAAGGGTTGTTAGTGAGAAAAATTTACTTTAGGATTAGCGAGTAATCCACGGACCACCACAGATGTAGCCTCACTAATACGACTGAGTCGGAGCAGACGGCAGGGCCCGCAGCGCTTAGCAGTGTTCCTCAGAGGTATAAAAATAACAGAAATAAAGCAATTCATTTTTTTTACACTTTTAGCCACCTAAATTGGAACCAAGTAATCAAGTACGAAAAAAGAACGTCTGACGAACTATTGCTAAAGCCAGGAATATTGCTGAATATTAGTCTCAAAAGTGGTAGGTTGGCAACTCTGCCTCGTACCGTTTCTCTCACAGAAATGGTTGGACGGGAAGTGTACCTGTGAGTGTCGATACTCACAATATTCTCACACGTCGGGTGTTACGTGGTTCGATCTTTACAGATTCTGTTTAGTCTTTAAATATATAAAAAATTAAAGAAGCTTGAATCTTTACATGAATTATTATCGCATTTATACAAATAGAAAATATCGTAGTTTGCAAGTTCAAATGTTAATGGGAGGACAGCAACCATTTGGGAGTTTTGGAAATGCATGTCATCTCGTTCATTGCCTCACTAAATTACTCTTTTTCCTATCAACACAAAGAGAAAAAGAGCCTCTTTCCCATCAGCTACAATTGGTGGAGCGAGGCCAAGGGGTTGATTCGCTATTAATGATAGTTGAAATGACGTAAAACTAGCTTATAGCCCAGAAATGCTTTTTTTTCCATTTAGCTTGTAAAACAAAACTAAATTTATCCAGGTGTAGAAGAGGATTTTGGATGATTAGCTTGTGTATTTGATCAAAATCAGGAAGAAGATGAGCGAGCAGTGAATTTTTCTTTCATTGTTTTCGACTTTTAAACTTGGGATTCTATGTTCATTCCTTGCTTAATATAGCTCCTTCCTGGTATCCAGTGGTACCCATTGGAAAGAGTGGAAAAATGCTCGCACTTGTGTACAGGTATTTCCCAGCTTCCTAGGACAACGGGTCGAGCGAGAAGTAATTTCACAAATACCTAAATAAAAAACAGTCACAGCTCCAGGATTTCACCAAAAATGATCAAATATCCTAATGTTATTAGTGGTATTTTTCCCCACCAGCCAACACCCCCTCTTCCCAACCCCCGCTTCTGTAAAATTCCCTCTATTTAATATGCGGCCGTTGTTAAATTCCGTGCTTGTTTATTTTGACTTTTTTACAGAGGTGTCGGAGCGGCGCTCCGGTGAGCTCTGGTAGCACTGCAGCCCTGAATGTATGAGACAGTACAGTGTTAAATGCAAAACCCTGAACAGTGTCGATGATCAGAGGGATCTTAGACTCCAAGTTCATCGCTCCCTGAAAGAGACTGCACAGATTGATCGGGTGGTTAAGAAGGCAAATGGCGTGGTTGTCTTTATTAGTTGAATTAGTTCAAAAGTCATGAAGTTGTGTTGCAGCTTTGTAAAACTTGTTAGCCCTCATCTGGAGTGTTTCATACAGTTCTGGTCACCCCCATTCTCGGAAGGATGTCGGGGCTTTGGAGAGGGCGCAGAAGAGGTTTACCAGAACCCTGCCTGGATTAGAGGGCATGAGCTATAACGAGAGGCTGGACAAACTGGTGTTGTTTTCTCCAGAGCGGCGCAGGCCGGGGTGAGACTGGACGGACGTTTACAAGATTACGAGAGGAATAGGTAGAGTGGACAGATGTTATGTTTTACCTGGGGTTTGAAATGTCTGACACATTTAAGGTGAGAGGAGATGTGAGGGGCACGTTTGTTTATTTCCACAGAGTGCTGGGAAGCTGGAGACTATGCCTGGGGTGTTAGACCCCACCGGTCACGTGATCCCATTTGCCCCTCCCATTTAACCGCAGATGTAACGATCTCTTTGTGCATGTTCACAATCTCCAGACTGGTGGTCACGCATCCTCCATGTTGTGTTGGGAAATCTGATGTTGGCCACTGAGTCCCGTTAACTTCCCCCAACTCGCCTCGCTTCCTGAGGCTCCTCACATTTGTCCTGGAGCTTTATGGCTGTTGTGTCTTCTCCCGGACTGGGGTGGGTGAGAAAGGAGAACGTCCCAGGTTGTGGGGATCTTTGATTTCACTGCCTGCTTTACCGAGGGACTGGGAAGTCTAGGGGGGGAGGATGGTTTCTGTGATGTGCTGATCTGGATCCAAAGGTCTCTGCAGTTCCTCGCAGTCACAGGCAGAGTAGTTACCATGCAAAACGTGAAGTGTCCGAATGGGAAACTTTCTATGTTGTGTTGATAAAAAGTTTGGTGAGGGTCAAAGTATATCTGGCAAAGTTCTTGTTATTTTTGCTAATTCTGTCATTTTAGAATCTTTTGTACAATAGTATGTACTATTCATTCAATACCTATGTGTTGCTGGAGGACCATCAGTGATTGTCCTTGATCCCTTCTCCCACCTGGTTCCATCTGCTCATCTTGTTCAACCTCTGTCCAGTCTCCTCACACCGTTTCAGTGATATACATCAACCATCTGGGTCATCCTCAGTCCGCCTTGTATCCCACCTCCTCAATGTTATATATCAGCAAACTTTCTTCCAACCCTTGTCTTCATTGTGAAGTGTTCTTTTGTCCCTTTGGCCTCACTGAGTCATTTCCAGAATCGGTTATTGTTAGTTGGAATGCCGGAGGGTCATCAGGTCCCAGTTCTGTTGTGCATTGGTGTGGAAGTGCTGGTTTATGAACAGTGACGGGCTGACACACTGCAGCATTTTACTGGCAGCAAAGAGTACTGGGAGAGTTGGTGCTTGGGCTCGAATCCTGTGATCGGCATTCCAGGCAAATGGAACTATTGGTGTTTTGGCTTTGACTTTGGTTTGAGCTTCTACAGATGGGGCTGTAAGATACAGATCCTGCAATAAAGCAGAAATTTTGAGCAGCTGGACATTGGTTGTGGTGAAATCTTAGATTGCACAACCCAGTGTGAGATGTGGGGACGATGTGTGAGACTCTTAGGGTCGGTGAGTGGCAGATTCAGCTGTGTGAGTCTGTGAGGTTGGGTCCTGGGAGATCACGGTTTTTGATCCAGGTAAAGTGGACCCGGGATAGAGCTGTTTGTGCTTGTGAGGTGTTGATCGAGTATTTCTGGTCTGGGATCAGATGTTTGTTTCTAGAGTTCCTTTGGAAGCAATGACTGCCAATCTGAGGAGAGGATGAGTTCCCATTTCATCCTCACAGGGAGAGGCTGTGAGTAAATGGGCTGTTCCGTGTTTACAACAGTAGAAATAGACCCTGAGACTGGTGTTCAAACTGTGTTTGGAAATCCCACCCCCCCACTGTCACAGAGTGGAAATCAGGCAGCTGTGCTGGAGATCTGCACTAAAAACTGAAAATGTTTGAACTCAATCTGATGAAATGTTATTAATTGAATTGTATTGTAAGCTGTTCCTTACCTGCTGAGTGTTTCTGGTAATTCCAGTTTCTTTTTATTTCTTGGTTTATATTTCATGAAATGGACCTGTTTTAACCTGGAAATGAAAATGGCTGTGATAGTTTGTAGGCCTCCGTTAGAGTCTCTGCAAGTCTCCCCTCTCCACGCCAGCGATGTTGTCCAAGGGAAGGGCATTAGGACCCATACAGCTTGGCACTGGTGTCGTCGCTCAAGGACACACACGCAGCCTCTGCCAAGGCTCGAACTAGCAACCTTCAGATCACTAGACCAACGCCTTAACCACTTGGCCACGCGCCAGCACATGTGATTGTAGAACACTGAAGAAAGCACGACGTTTCCCTTTAAATTATCCTGGTACCAATTTGTCTGTTATTCCTGGAAATGTGTTCAGTACAGTTGTTGCTAACAAGGTTTACATGAATAATCTCAGGAATGATCGGCGTTATGTATGAGGAGGATTTGATGGTTCTGGACCTGTGCTCGATGGAGTTCAGCGGGACTGCGGGGGTGGTGGAGGGATGTATGGTTAAGTAAACTTACCGAATGCTGAAAAGCCTGGATACAGTGGACATGGAGAGGATGTTTCCATTAGACAGAGTCTGTGATCTGACAGCACAGTTTTAGAATAAAGATGCTTCCTGTTAAAATTCAGTTGAGAATTTTTTTTTTGCCAAAATATGTCTGATCTATGGAATTTGTTGCCACGGAATCTGATTGAGGCTGCCATTTGGGTATATTTATGACAGAGATTAATATATTCATGATTGCTAAGTAGCTTCAGGGTTACAGGAGGAAGGCAGGAATATGGTGTTGGAATAAAAATCAGCCCTGGTTGAGTGGTGTGGCAGACCAGATGGATCGAATCATCTAATTCTGTTCCTTTGTCTTATGTCTTACCATGACTGAATGATGGCTCCTTCTTATCCCATATCGTTTTGTGACATATGAGGGACAATAAAAGATTGTTCACTGAGATCATTATATTTGCCTTCAACGTTTAAATTTCAGTGAGTTTTGTTCCTAGTAACATTAAGCAGAAATGGTTGGTCCTCCTTTGTAATGTTAATGTGCTTCATTATCTTTCATGTTAAAGTTAGACCTGCAGTGAGAGATTTATTGGAAGAAAAACCACGACTGAAGATGAGGGAACAGCAACAAGTGAACCAGCCCGAGGACTGAGAGCACCAACTGGAGAGAACCCATCTGACTCAGGGTTTCCATTGATTCAGTCAGGAGAAAGTTTGGTGAGTCTCGTTTACTCAAACACTGGTCCTTTAGACATTACGTACCTGCACAAAGGAAGGTAGGGAATAGTTGGGAGTGAGACAGAATGTGCCCAGAAGAACCAGTTATGCCTCTGTCAGAACCAGTTGTGAAGAAGCCCCCCCCCCCAATGTTCCCTTTAAACTTTTTGCCCTTCACCCTTAACCCGTGTCCTCTGGTTTTTTTCTCCCCTAGCCTCAGTGGATAAAGCCTGCTTGCATTCACTCTATCTATACCCATCATAATTTTATATACCTCTATGAAGTCTCCGCTCATTCTTCTACGCTCCAGGGAATAAAGTCCTAAACTATTCAACCTTTCTCTGTAACTCAGTTTCTCAAGTCCCGGCAACATCCTCGTAAACCTTCTCTGCACTCTTTCAACCTTATTAATATCCTTCCTGTAATTCGGTGACCAGAGCTGCACATGATACTCCAAATTCAGCCTCACCATACAACCTCACCATAACATTCCAATTCTTATACTCAGTACTTTGATTCATAAAGGCCAATGTACCAAAAGCTCTCTTTACTACCCTATCTACCCGTGACGCCACTTTTAGGGAATTTTGTATCAGTATTCCTAGATCCCTCTTCTACTGCACTCCTCAGTGCCCCACCATTTACCTTATCTGTTCTACATTGGTTTTTCCTTCTGAAGTGCAATACCTCACACTTGTCTGTAGTAAACTCCATTTGCCATTTTTCAGCCCATTTTTCTAGCTGGTCCAGATCCCTTTGCAAGCTTTGAAAACCTTCCTCACTGTCCACTATACCTCCGATCTTTGTATCATCAGCAAATTTGCTGATCCAATTTACCAAATTATTATCCAGATCATTGAGATAGATGACAAATAACAATGGACCCAGCACTGATCCCTGTGGCACACCACTAGTCACAGGCCTCCACTCAGAGAAACAATCCTCCACTACCAATCTCTGGCTTCTCCCATTGAGCCAATGTCTAATCCAATTTACTACCTTACCAACTATACCTAGCGACTGAATCTTCCTAACTAACCTCCCATGCGGGACTTTGTCAAAGGTCTTACTAAAGTCCATGTAGACAACATCCACTGCCTTGCTTTCATCCACTTTCCTTGGAACCTCCTCAAAACACTCTAATATATTTGTTAAACATGACCTACCACACACAAAGCCATGTTGACTCTCCCTAATAAGACCCTGTCTATCTAAATAATTGTCGATCCTGTCTCTTAGTACTCCTCCAATATTTTACCCACTACCGACATCAAACTTACCAGCCTATAATTTTGAGAATTACTTTTAGAGACTGCTTTAAACAACGGAACAACATGAGCTATCCTCCAAATCTCTGGCACCTCACCCGTAGATAATGACATTTAAATATATCTGCCAGGGCCCCTGCAATTTCAACACTAGTCTCCTTCAAGGTCTGAGGGAATACCCTGTCAGGTCCTGGATATTTATCTACTCGCCTCAAGATAGCAAGCACCTCCTCCTCTTCTATCTGTATAGGTTCCATGACCTCAATACTTGTTTGCCTTATTTCCATTGACTCCATGCCAGTTTCCTTAGTAAATACAGACGCAAAAAAAACATTTAAGATCTCCCCCATTTCTTTCGGTTCCATACATAGCCGACCACTCTGATCTTCAAGAGGACCAATTTTATCCCTTACTATCCTTTTGCTCTTAACATAACTGATGTAGCTCTTTGTATTATCCTTCACCCTGACTGCCAAAGCAACCTCATGTCTTCTTTTAGCCCTCCTGATTTCTTTCTTAAGTATTTTCTTACTCTTTTTATACTCCTCTAGTACCTTATTTGCTCCCTGTTTCCTATACATGTCATACATCTCTCTTTTTCTTTATCAGAGTTCCCTCGAGAACCAAGGTTCCTTATTCTTATTCATTTAGCCTTTAATCCTGAGACTTTGTTCCCAGGGTGTCCTGATGGGGCGTCCAGAAATGATTTCAGCTGGTGACAACCCTGTTTTCCCCTGTGGGGTAACCCTCATGTGGAATCGGGCTAATGGTCGACCTTCAACCAAGTGAGTCCAGTCTCCGCTGTTAGTCTGGCCAGTTTACTCTTCAGAGTTGCATTGGCTCTTTCCACTATACCGGTGGCCCGTGAGTGGTGTACACAGTGGAATTGTTGCTTGATAGCTAGTTCGTTACGTACCCCTTCATTTGCTTTCACCACAAAGTGTGGGCCATTGTCAGAGCTCAGCATCTCTGGCAGGCCGTACCTGGGAATTATTTCCCGTAATAATACCTTCACAACAGTCAGCAGTATTAATGGTAGTTGGAAAAGCTTCAACCCATCTACTAAACACGTCTATAATAACTAAGCAGTATCTATAGCAATGTACTCGAGGCAATTCAATGAAATCAACTTGTAGACACGAAAAAGTTTCACCTGTCAAGGGAGTCGTACCCGGTGTGCAGGGTACAGGTTACCAACCATTCCCTCCTTTTCCAAGTGTGTACAGTTATGTACATAATTGACCAATGTTAGTAAAAACTGTGTAGGAACACAAACCTGTCCCACTGGGTGATCCAAAAACCTAGGTCGGGGTCTTTCTGGCATCCCATCTGGGACCACAGTTTGCGCTCATCCTCAGAGACGTCCCCCTGAAAAGTACGCACGTCCCGCATGTCTGGCAAACCCGTTCTGCTTGAGTCATGGAGGATTGCTTGACGGGAACCCGAGCGGACTACAACTACCGAGGATTGTGCCGCACTTTTCGCTGTCTCATCTGCTAAAGCATTGCCTGTAGTGACCAGGTTAGACATGCGGACGTGGGCTGCACACTTAATAATAGCCGAAACTCGAGGTAGCTGTAGAGAGGTGAGTAAGTTGTTTACAAAGGTGGCATTACTAATGGGGTGGCCAGAGGAAGTCAGGAATCCCCATGTTCCCAGAGAGCCCTGTAGTCATGTACCATTCCAAACGCTTAACGGGAGTCTGTGTGAACGTTCCCATTTCTGTCTGTTGCTGGGATACAGACACGAGTCAGAACAAACAGCTCAGCCTTCTGGGCGGAGACAGCTGCTTCAAAAGAGGCCTGCTCAATTACTTCACTGTCCGTCACTATCGCATAGTCAGAATGTCGTTTTCCTGCTCGATCCACAAAAGAGCTTCCATCCTCGTAAAAAGTTGCCTCAGGCTTGAGGGGGTATTGCAGAATGGATGGGAGAGTCTGTCCTTCTTTCACTGTGATCCAGACAGGGGGCAGTTGGTGCGGCCGACTTCATGGCCTGAAATTGCCCAGAGATGTGGTGCAACATCTTGGGTTTTGTCAACATTAAAAGAGAGTTTTACTAGATGTCCCGTCTTCACTTCCGACTCCTTCCAGTATCGGAGTTGGCCCACAGGAAATCTTGCCAGTCTCCTTTCGTGCTGGAGGCTTGTTTTGTCAGGGTGTAGGCAGGGAACCCATGGCAAACCCTGATGCTGGTATGGGCAGCCACCAGTCCTGTCTGTCGCCAAAGGAAATCCAGAACTTCAGACAGTAATGAACTGCCCTGTCTTCCTTTAACCTGTCCAATCACCGTGAATGGGAACTTCTGTCCCTCGAGGGCTGCATAAATATGGCTTTCCTCAGTTGAGCACCCCGTAGGGTCAAAGTACAGAGTCACATGAGGGTCGGCCGCTGGCAGAAGGGGTTCAGACTCAGTGGAGTCCGGATTAAGTGCCCACCACTGGGGGGGGGGGTGGGGTGCAGAAATTGGGGAAGCTGTCGGTTGTTCGCTAGTTGCAGGGTGATACCATTGTCTGTGCAGAGGATCTCGACTTCCAACAGACAGAGCAAGTCTCTCCCTGCTAGATTACACCCCCGACTGGTGGTGACTGTGAATGAAACCTCACACTGGTTCCCCTGGAATTCCACCTGCAGTGGCTGGTTACGTGAATACGTACATCCTATGCCCTCAAAGCCAGACACAGTGATTGTAGCGTCTGATAGCTGGAATCCCTTTTCTGATACTGTTTCCTGAGCGAGAGTGGTTGTGGTTGCCCCCATATCAATCATAAATGGAATTGGAATTCCAGCAACTTGTAATATTACATTGGGATCTTCCTGAGGGGTGGAAATCACAGTAGGAAGCATCCTTGCTTGTCCATTTCTAAACGGGTTGTTTTCCCCACCTGTCCCGTGGCAGCTTTCTGTTCTTCTGTTCCCATTTCTGATCCCCAGATATAGCCCGCTCGCATCCTTCTTTCCACTGAACATATTCTCCTTTAATATTAGTTCCCTTCAGGGTCAATCGGGATTCGAAAGTCGGGTCGCAATGATATGTCAAAGCTCAATGTATTCCATTTCGGTCATTGTCAGGCCAATCCATATTATTTTTAATCCTGTTGGCTATCTATATTGGTAAGCGATAGAACAGTAGGGCATTAAACTGGGGGGACAGATTCCCATTATTAAAGGCTCGGTCTCCTGCGAAAGTGCCATAGCAGGCCACAAATCACTCCCAATAGTCTGGTCCCGATTCCCCAGGGTTAGGTTTGCATTCAACTACTTTAGTGATGTTTACAGGTTGTTGGGGAGCCCTTTCCAAGGCTTGAATAATCTGGTCTGTCTGTTCATTCTCATTATGTTTTCCCGCCTATAACTCCTGATAGGTTTGGTATCTCAAATCTGCCTTCCATTTCCTCCCCTCAGCAGCTGAGAGAATCATGCAGCAGAGACGGAATAAATCTTGTGGAGTTCCCCCCCCCTTCCCTGTCCCGCTGTTTTACCCGAGCGGCCACCGTTGGGGTTTGGGATCACTGGGTGAACTTGGCCCCTGGTAAGGTAGGAGAGGTACGGTGGGTGCCCACTCCTCATCACGGTCACTGTCCTCAAACAGGGTCGGTATGACAGACATGGGTTTGGGATCCCTTGTTTCCCTATCAGTCTGTAACGAAACCCAATTTCCCCCGGGGACAATAAAGTATGTCTGTCTGACGTTCCTGCCCTTCTCTCCTATCTGGGCCGGCCTTGGTTTGCTTACGTTGTTCTTCCTGCTCTCATTTTCGGCATCCATCCACCCAGTCACACTTCACTTTTAGCATCTCCCAACCTTTGCATTACATACCTCTATCCTGTTGTCACATGCATTATTCCTCCAACTTGCTAATAATATACTGTTCCACTTCATATCTGCTTTTCCTTCCATTCCCTTTTCAACAATTTCCACTTCTTTCCACAGTTCTTTTTCCATATCAAATTTACTGCTTGTTCTCATGATGTAATATCCCAGCCTCCTGCACCCTCCCCTGTCCGTGGCTACATTTTGTTCCCCAATTTCTTATTCAGCGCTGCACTCTGCATTTGAAAATCTTTTTCCTTGTCTGGAAAACTCTCAATCGACTGCAATTGACCCATGTTCTCTTTGTTATTTACCCGGCACAAAGCCTCCTGCTCAATTATCGATCAGGTAACTTTACCCGGCTGGCACCTCCTGCTCAATTAATGAAATTACCTGGCATGTAAGCCTCCTGCCCACTTAGTAAAATTTACCTGGCACCACCTCCTGCCCACTTAGCAAAATTTTGCCTTATACGAGCCTCTCGACAGATTCTTTCCTGATTCCGTCAAGCTAAGCAATCAGCCTTGGGCGAGGGACCGTACCTCCAAATGAACTAACGGAGAGTGACAAAAGGTAAAATACCTACTGGGCACCCGGTCACTCTCCGCAGTCCCCAGAGTGGTCCAGCCACTTGCTCAGCCCGTCTGCTTGGCACTCCCTGTATTGGGATCGTGTTCGTGGTGACAAATGTTAAAAGTTGAATCCAATTAAAACTCGGGAGTCCAGTTTCTTATCATCACCACAGTTTATTGCGCATTCTCCTGCAGGGGTTTGAGACCCAGTTGTCAAAGGGAAGGCATGTAAGCACTGCCACCATCTGACAAGTGGACTGACTTAGTCAGGTTACAGCCATATACCTGTACATAGTAAGCTCATACATTACAATTGCAATATGTTGTTTGAACTGGTACACCCAAGTCTGTTGGTGCAAAACTTAATTACTTAGAATTGAGAGTTCACTAAATCAAGGTTTTAATTACAGATGGATGTACAGTTCAGTCCTTGTCAGTTATTCCCTTTGCAAGGCCTGATTTAATTACAAACAGAAGTTCATTCCTGTCCTTATCAGTGAGTCCTCCTCCACATACTCAAACAAGAGTACAGTGTATAATGTTATCCGCTAATGAAAGTACAATGTATAATGTCATCAGCTCTCAGTGTGTCTCTTTGCAAGCCACAGAGAACTGGTTATGAGCCTGTCTTAGCTAAATGCTGAAAACGGAGTTCACTTCAGTTCAAAATTCCTATTCAGTCCCAATTATTCTTTCAGCCAGAGGTTACATAGGTTCAAAATGATTTTTTTTTATATATCCTCAATTCCTCAGGTGGGATCAGGGGAAATATTTATGTCCAATATAGAAACTGCTGTTACCTGTGTGTATTGTGGCGATGCAAAAGTTACTGGAGAATTTGCAAGTGGGAAGAAGTGGAGTGATATTTGGAAATCTGACTTTTTAAAGTGTAGTTTAGCAAGCAAACCACATATGGACAATGTACAAAAGCTCTGGTGAGAAAATCCTTCATTACCCGTTACAGGCCTGCTACATAGGTTGTGTGAGAGTGCAGATGAACTCGATCACGTATAATGTGTAAAATGTCCTTGTTTATGTTAAGAGCTTTTTTAGTTGTATAAGATGATGAGGGGCATTGATCGTGTGCATAGCCAGAGGTTATTTTCCCAGGGCTGAAATGGCTAACACAAGAGAGCAGAGTTTTAAGGTGCTTGAAAATTGATACTGAGGGGATATCAGGGGTAACTTTTTTTACACAGAGGATGGTGGGTGCATGGAATGCATTGCTGGCTTTTTGTGTGAGAGTGTTTCAGTTACTGTGGGAACAGGAAACCATGCAGCTCAGTGGGAACAGGGAATAATACCAATGGAGAGAGTCAAACTGAGCCAGGTCACAGATTGGAGATGGCAGAAATGCCCCATTCTTATAGAGACAGGAAGAGCATCAGAGAGTTTGAGGGTCATTCCAGATGCCAGCACTGTGCCCAGTTAGAAGGTGATTTCTCTCTCCAACTTGGATTGAACTTCACTGTAACAGTGTGTTGCCAGATCACACCTTGACAACTCAAGTGATCTCATCTGAAATGTTGTCCTACACCCATTGATTGATTCTGTAAGTCTTTTTACAAGTTAAAAATGACAAGGAATTTGTCTACGGGAATCTCGAACACAGCACACCAGTTTTGCTGTCTCTGTCCAGATATTGAAGAAGTGGAGCAAGGGATTCACTCGACCATCCTTCCTGCTCAGACTGTGGGGAGGGATTCACTCGATCATCCTTCCTGCTCAGACTGTGAGGAGGGATTCACTCGATCATCCTTCCTGCTCAGTCTGTGGGGAGGGATTCACTCGATCATCCTTCCTGCTCAGACTGTGAGGAGGGATTCACTCGATCATCCTTCCTGCTCAGTCTGTGGGGAGGGATTCACTCGATCATCCTTCCTGCTCAGACTGTGGGGAGGGATTCACTCGATCATCCTTCCTGCTCAGACTGTGGGGAGGGATTCACTCGATCATCCTTCCTGCTCAGACTGTGGGGAGGGATTCACTCGATCATCCTTCCTGCTCAGACTGTGGGGAGGGATTCACTCGATCATCCTTCCTGCTCAGACTGTGGGGAGGGACTCACTCGATCATCCTTCCTGCTCAGACTGTGGGGAGGGACTCACTCGATCATCCTTCCTGCTCAGACTGTGGGGAGGGACTCACTCGATCATCCTTCCTGCTCAGACTGTGGGGAGGGACTCACTCGATCATCCTTCCTGCTCAGACTGTGGGGAGGGACTCACTCGATCATCCTTCCTGCTCAGACTGTGGGGAGGGATTCACTCAATCATCCTTCCTGCTCAGACTGTGGGGAGGGATTCACTGGATCATCCTTCCTGCTCAGACTGTGGGGAGGGATTCACTCGATCATCCTTCCTGCTCAGACTGTGGGGAGGGATTCACTGGATCATCCTTCCTGCTCAGACTGTGGGGAGGGATTCACTCGATCATCCTTCCTGCTCAGACTGTGGGGAGGAATTCACTGGATCATCCTTCCTGCTCAGACTGTGGGGAGGGATTCACTCGATCATCCTTCCTGCTCAGACTGTGGGGAGGGATTCCCTCGATCATCCTTCCTGCTCAGACTGTGGGGAAGGATTCAGTCGATCATCCTTCCTGCTCAGACTGTGGGGAAGGATTCAGTCGATCATCCTTCCTGCTCAGACTGTGGGGAGGGATTCACTCGATCATTTCAACTGAATGTACATCAGCAAGTTTACACTGGGACAAGTCCATTCACCTGTTCTGTGTGTGAGAAGGGATTTGGTCGGTCTTCCCACCTGTGGCCACAGCAGTCAGTTCGCACTGGGCAGAAGTAGGTCATGTGCTGTATTTGTAAGGAAAGATTCATTCGGTCATCTGACATAATGGCTCACCAACGAGTTCACACCAGGGAGTGGCCGTTCACCTGCTCGGACTGTGGGAAAGGATCCACTTGCTCATCTAACCTGAAGGTACTCCAGCGAGTTCACACTGGAGGGAGGCCGATCACCTGCTTGGACTGCGGGAAGGGTTTCACTCGGTCAGCTAACCTGAAGGTACGCCAGCGTGTTCACACGGGGGAGAGGCCATTCACCTGCTCAGACTGTGGGAAGGGATTCACTCAGTTATCTAACCTGAAGACACATCAGTGAGTTCACACTGGAGAGAGGCCATTCACCTGCTCAGACTGTGGGAAGGGATTCATTCGGTCGTCTGACCTAATGGCTCACCATCGAGTTCACACAAGGGAGCAGCCATTCACCTGCTCGAACTGCGGGGAGGGATTCATTTGTTCATCTAACCTTAAGGTACATCACGAGTTCACACTGGAGAGCGGCCGTTCACCTGCTCAGACTGTGGAAAGGGATTCACTCGGTCATCTAAACTGAAGGTACATCAGCGAGTTCACACTGGAGAGAGGCCATTCACCTGCTCAGACTGTGGGAAGGGATTCACTCAGTTATCTAACCTGAAGACACATCAGTGAGTTCACACTGGAGAGAGGCCATTCACCTGCTCAGACTGTGGGAAGGGATTCATTCGGTCGTCTGACCTAATGGCTCACCATCGAGTTCACACAAGGGAACAGCCATTCACCTGCTCGAACTGCGGGGAGGGATTCATTTGTTCATCTAACATTAAGGTACATCAGCGAGTTCACACTGGAGAGCGGCCGTTCACCTGCTCAGACTGTGGAAAGGGATTCACTCGGTCATCTAAACTGAAGGTACATCAGCGAGTTCACACTGGAGAGAGGCCGTTCACCTGCTCAGACTGTGGGAAGGGATTCACTCGGTCATCTCAACTACAGAGACACCAGCGAGTTCACACTGGGTAGAGGCCGTTTACCTGCTCAGACATTGGGAAGAGTTTCTCTCAGCCATATCCATCAAATGTGCATCAGCTAGTTCACACTGGAGAGTAGCCATTCACCTGCTGTGATTGTGGGAAGCGATTCACTCAGTCATCTCGGCTTATGTAACTCTCGCTTCGGCTAGCAGCTTAATATAGGGGGTGATAGCCCCCCAGCCCGCCCAAACTTGAGAAATCTTGTTTGGGTGGATGGTGTGTGATGTGTTCCCTGTTACAAATCAGTTCCCTGAAATAACAAACAGTACACAATATCCGATTAAACTATTGAGCTTTATGATTCTTACTTTGACTATAGGGTTAGTAAAGTTAAACAAAAAAAGAAGAAAAAGGGCCCACTGTCTCCATTTGCATCTTTTCATCTCCCCCAGCAAAAGACCACAAAAATCTCTCTTCTAGACTCACAAGAAAGAACATTTCTATCATCGGATAGCCCCGCACTCCATAACCTGTATCTCTGGTCGTAACATAAACATTGCTGCTACAGACAAACCATTACCTCAGCTGTGAAACATTACAGAGAGGCCATTACATTAGCAGTGAAACCTTAGAGCATGTTACACTTGTGACACACTGTTCACACTGGGGAGAAAGTTTCAATGAGCTGCATGCTGGATATTTGTCCATCACCGTTGCTGAATGCAATTTCGAGAGTGACTGTCGGTGCTGAACTCTGCAATTATTGCTGCTGCTCACCACACCCAGGTCTGCACCCTGGTCACTGGGCACGGGAGGAGTTGTTTCTGCTGCACATTCACCTTTAATGGGACTGGAGTTTAATATTCTGGATCTGAGACAAGTAAATCAGTTCTATTTTAAACTCTGTCTCCGGTACTTAGTGAATTTATAACACACCTAGTGTACAGTAAAGAGTCAACTCAGGCCAGCTGGACCCTGCCAGTGATTCTGTTCCACGACAGTACTTTCAAATCCTCCCCTGTACGGCCAAAGTCGGCCTCAGGAGAAATCTTCCCAGACAGATCTGTTGGAATTCTTTGTTGAAATACGAAAGGAGGTGGGTGTTGTTTGTTTGGATTTTCAGATGGTTTTGAACAAGGTGCTGCACCTGAAGCTGCTGAACAAGACACCAGCTCATGGTATTTGATGTCTCTGTGCTGTTCCCGCTGGAGTTTAGAATTATGGGCGGGGTGTGGAGTTGGGGTGAGGCGTGTTTCCCGAATACTGTAAAGCCGATATGGAGAGGATGTTTCACATAATGCGGAGCCCAGGTCCAGGGGTACATCCTCAGACTACTGGGAAATCAATTCAGATGAGGAGGAAGTCTTATGATATAATGTTTATTCAGCATGGCCGTGTCTGATCTATGCTTCTGTGCCCATCCCCCTGTATCTCCAGCTCAAATGTACCCAGCCATCCGCCTACACTCAGATAGATAGACATTTCATTGATCCTAAAGGAATTTACATGGAAGATTTAGATTTTAGAAAATTCCATGTGTCTCCATTTAAAAGGAGTGGCCCTTTTCGATCCCTGTCTCTTCCTCTTTTCTCTTCTCTTTTCTCTCTCCTCTCTCCCCCACTCTCTCTATCTCTCCCTCCCCCTCTCCCACTTCCCCTTCTCTCCTCCTCCCTCTTCCTCTATCTCTCTGTCTCTTTCTCTCCCTCCTCTGCTTCATCCAACTCCAAACGGCAGTATGTTCCGATGTCACCAAGGCTCCTTATCCTGTCGATGTCACCGTCGCACATTGAAAGGTGCTATCATGGAGTGAACATGGGCCGAGGTTCAGGGTCAGTCTGTAAAGGCGGGGTGGGGTGTGGTTTGCAGACATAATGTGGAGAAGGGAGGTGAGAGTGAGAGGAAGTTGGGGTGAGCAGAGTAAGAGAGGTGGAGGTGAGGAAGTGGGAGAGGGTTTATTAAGATAAGAGCGGAGAGGAGGAGAGTGAGAGGAGACAGAGGAGAGAAGCTGAGAGGAATGTGTGCTGAGGATTGAGAGGAGGGTGGGCGATAGGGAGAAAGGGAGTGACAGATCTGGTGAGCGCACTATGGAGAGAGGGAGGAGCAAGATGTTGAGGGAGCTGCACACACTCAAGTGTTGAGGGAGTTGCGTTTCCTCTGTCCCACTCACAGTAACTCTTCTAAGGATGTATTTGCATCAACAAAAGCAGGATTCAACATGCTGTGAGCGTGTGCCGTTCTGAACTGAAATGAAAGCTCAACCCAGAAAGATGAAGGAATTATCACAATGGAACAGTGATTCCCTCTGGGGGCAGTTACGTGTCCTAAGATGGCTTTAGGAGCAAATAACACTCGCCGGGGGAATTCGAGATTCCTGGCGGGGCAATAAGCTGCCTCTAACTTGTGGCAACAGACCTGATCGACCGTTAGTAGAGCAGGCACTTCCAAAAAGGATGTGACACTGGGACACAGGAAGAAGCATCGCACTGCAGGCCTTGAGCATCCATCGTCACAACGGGTCTGACACTTGGCGATCTCGTCCGACCTTACCAACCTAACGGACGTCGTTGGGGATTAACAACGAGGGTGCTCGGCATTTCGCCTTGACTCGCGGCACTGGGGCTAAAATAGGCTGGGAAACACTGCTATAGAAGAAGGATTTAGCCAATAGGTGAGCATAATCGTCCATGGATGGGATCCCCACGATGTGAGCAAAGGAGGAAAGCGTCCAACGTCAGGATCAAAGCTGGAGACCTCTTGCCAGAAACTGCGTGGTTCCTTGTGTCAACACAGGACCAGGCGGTTGACACAGAAATAACAAAAATGCACATTAAAAGAGTCACAAACTCAAGACGAAGTGTTGTGCCTCTCTCGGGGCTCTGAAGCAGAACATGCCGTTTGATTGCTTACACAGGCGCCATCAGGTGACAAGCGTCATTCACCAAAGTCCTGCTTTAAGAGACGATCATGAAAGATACTATCGATGACAATCAATACAAGCCTGATCCAGTTTTAGAGTCGGAGTCAAACAGTTGCATTGCTACCGACCCGTTATTAGAGATAGGGCGATACATGATCCTGTCCGGATATAATATCACAGGATAAACATGCAAATTAGATTTACTGAATAGATACAGGCATTCCGACACACACAGCACGCTGAAATCAATAAGTGAAAAAGCCTGAAATATGCCATGGCGTTGATAGCAGTGTGACGTCATTCACTGGCTCTCATTTTGGAAGGGATTCAATCGGTCATCGCCGATACACCAACAGCTCCGCACTGGGAGGCGGCCGTTCACCTGCACCGTGTGAGCGAAGGGACTCATTCAGTTAACCCACCTTGTGATGCTCCGGTGAGTTCACAATAAATAGAGGCCACATTTCTGTCCGGAGTGAGCAGAGAGTTTTACTCAATCATCCCAGATGCTGCAACACCAGCAAATTCACATCAGGGAGGAAGTTCAAATCAGCTCTGTGTTAAATGTTTAACCTTCACGGTCACTGAAGGCAGCTGCAGGTTCATGAGGGACTGTTACTGTCGGATTCTACAGTTCTTGCGGCTGCTCATCGCACCCAGGACTGAACCCTGGTCACTGAGCATTGGAGGAGTCTGTTCTGCTGATGTTAGCCTTAAACTAGACTGCTGTTTAATATTACGCTCACTCTCTACTACGCTCACAATGTACACTCGAGAGGCCACTCAATCCATCTGGTCCCAGCCCATGTTTCTGTTCCATATCAGTATTTTAAAGTGTATCTCCGCCGTTTATCTCTCACACTCCCTGTTGCAAATAGTCACTACTCTGTGGGAGAACAGAATTCCCTTGAATTTCATAGAATCATAGAAATCTGCAGCAAATTACAGGGCCTTCGGCCCACAATGTTGTGCCGACCATGTACCCTACTCTAGAAGCTGCCTAGAATTACCCTACCGCAGAGCCCTCTAATTTTCTAAGTTCCATGAATTCTCTTAAGATTCTCTTAACAGACCCTATTGTATCTGCCTCTACCATTTCAAGCACCTTAAACTATTTTCACTCATTTCAAAGGACTAGGCCTCAGACAGCTGTGTTTTTGCAATGCATCTCTCAAGTCTGACAGCAGACTAGCGAATGAATCTTCGATGGAGCAGAGTCAGAATCCAAAGAGTTGCCAGCAGCAGTCGGGGCTTTGGGGCTCCAGAAAAAGATGGGGTCTGGAGGTTTTGAGCAGGAGGAGGGAAGAGGAATCAGACCAGCAGGATCTGGCTATGAATAAAAGATGAGAAACATTTGGAAACTGGTTAATTGAAAAAACAAATTGGTTAATTTCTACAAAATATTGCCTGTAATCAGCAGATCAGGCAGCAAATGTGGAGAGGAATAAATAGACAGCATTTTAGCTGAGCCCCTTCAGCATGCCTGGACTGTGTACTCCTCTGCTTAGTTGCCGCCTGAACTGCAGAGTTCCTCCAGCATTGTGTGTGTTTGCATTCCTCTTTTTCCAGCAACTGCAGAAACATGCCCACTCTGGGTGATCAGAATGGTAATCTATACGGGAGACAAAGTAGATGGGGGAGGTTTTAAATAGTAGTTTTACATCCGTATTTCCTCAGGAGATGGACGCAGAGTCTGCAGAAGTGAGGCAAAGCAGCATCAACTTCATGGACCCTGTACAGATTACAGAGGTGGAGGTGTTTGCTGTCTTAAGGCAAATTGGCGTGGATCAATCCCCAGGGCCTGACAAGTTGTTCCCTGGGACTCTGGAATTGCAGAAATTGTCAGAGCCCAAGCACAGATATTTAAATCATCCTTAGTGACAGGTGAGGGACTGGAGGATTGGAGGACAGCCAATGTTGTTCTGCTGTTCAAGAAAGCCTCTAAACTTAAACTAAAAAATTGTACATTGGTGAGCTTGTCATCAGTGGTGGGAACGTTAATGGAACGTAAGTGCAGGAACTGGATATACAAGTTTTTGGATAGATGTGGACTGATTAAGGATAGATAGCATAGCTTTGTGCATGGTAGGTCATGTCTAACCAATCTTATAGAGTCTCTCGAGGAAGTTGTCAGGGAAGTGGATGAAAGCAAGGCTGCTGATGTTGTCTACATGGACTTTAGCAAGACACTTGGCAAAGTCTCACATTGGAGGTTGGTCAAGAAGGTTCAGTCACTCAGCCTTCAAGATGAGATAGTAAATTGGATGAGACACTGTCTTTGGGAGAAGCCAGAGTGTGGTTGCAGATGGTCGCCTATCTGACCGGAGGCCTGTGACTAGTGGTGTGCCATAGGGATCAGTGTGGGATCTGTTGTTGTTTGTCATCTATATCAGTAATCTGGATGATAGTGTGGTTAGCTGAATCAGCAAATACGTGGATCACACCAAGTCTGGGAGTTTAGCGGACTGTGAGCAGGCTATCATGGCTTGCAGTGCGAACTGGACCAGCTGGAAAGATGGCTTGAGAAATGGAAAATGGAATTTAATGCAGACAAGTGTGAGGTGTTGCACTTTGGTAGGACCTACCAGGGTAGCTCTCACACAGTGACTGGTTGGGCACTGAGGAGTCTTGTAGAGGAAAGGATCGGGGAATACAGGTCTCTATTTCACTGAAAGTGGTGTCACAGTTCAAAAGGTACAGAGAGAAAGATTTTGGCCCATTGGCCTTCATAAACTCAAGTACTGTCAACAATAGACGGATGTTATGTTGACGTTGTACACGACATTGGTGAAGCCTAATTTGGAGTATTGTGTGCAGTTTTGGTCACCAACCTACAGGAAAGATGTAAAAGAGGTTGAAAGAGTTCAGAGAAAATTCACAAGGATGTTGTCAGGTCTGGAGGACTTGGGTTAGAAGGAAACATTGAACTGGACTGGACTTTATTCCTTGGAAAGTAGAAGCGTGAGGGGAGATCTGATGGAGGTATACCACAGTTTTGAGGGACATAGATGGGGTAAATGCAAGCTGGGTTTTTCCACTGAGGTGGGGTGGGACCACAACCAGAGGCCATGTTGTGGTTGCACGATTGCAACATGTTAGAGGTCGGTATAGGTACCTGGATGGTAGGGGTATGGGAGTGGAAAGCGTAAATAGCTTGGCACCAACTAGATGGGCCAATGTGTCTGAATCTTTCTATGACTGTGACAAGAATCTTAAACAATACTAATATTCACTCTAATTCATTTTAACAGCTGTGCAGACCAACCATACATCTGGGTAGGAAATA
Source organism: Hemitrygon akajei (assembly GCF_048418815.1). Taxonomy (NCBI): domain Eukaryota; kingdom Metazoa; phylum Chordata; class Chondrichthyes; order Myliobatiformes; family Dasyatidae; genus Hemitrygon; species Hemitrygon akajei. Next base: position 21,153 of record NW_027331944.1, on the reverse strand, counting down.
TCTACATGGCATTAAAACTGTGGCACTTTAAGTTAACAGTACATAAAAGAAAATCCCAGCTGCACGTCAACAAAGGGTATTTGTGTGAGAGTGTTTCAGTTCCTGTGGGGCCAGGCTCCCATGCAGCTCAGTGGGAACAGGGAATAACCCCAATGGAGAGAGTCAAACTGAGCCAATTCACAGATTGGAGATGCCAGAAATGCTCCATTCTTATAGAGACTGGAAGAGTATCAGAGAATTTGATGGTCATTCCAGACACCAACCATGTGCCCAGTTACAAGATGGTTTCTTTCTGCAACTTGGGTTGAACCTCACTGTAACAGTGTGATGCCAGATCACACCTTGGTAACTAATGTGATCTCATCTGAAATGTTGTCCTACACCCATTGATGGATTTTGTAAATCTTTTTACAGGTTAAAAATGACAAGGAAATTGTCTATGGGAATTCAAACAAAACACACCAGTTTTGCTGTCTCTGTCCAGATATTTAAGAAGTGGAGCAAGGGATTCCCTCAATCATCCTCCCTGCTCAGACTGTGGGAAGGGATTCACTCTATCATCTGACCGACTGGCACGCCCGTTATTTTACACAGGTAACATTCACATGTTCAGACTGGGAATGGAATCACTCGTTAATCTCAACTAAAGGTACGTCAGCAAGTTCACACTGGGACAAGGCTATTCACTTGTTCTGTGTGTGAGAAGGGATTCAGACGATCTTTCCAGCTGTGGGCACACCAGTTAGTTCACATTGGGCAGAGGCTGGTCATCTGCTGAAATTGTCGGGAAGGATTCACTAGGCCATATCTGACCGAATGGCACACCAGCGAGTTCACACCGGGGAGCGGCCGTTCACCTGCTCCGACTGTGGGAAGGGATTCATTCAGTCATCTAAACTGAAGGAACATCAGCGAGTTCACACTGGAGAGAGGCCATTCACCTGCTCAGACTGTGGGAAGGGATTCACTCAGTCATCCTCCCTATTGGCACACCAGTCAGTTCACACTGGGGAGTGGCCATTCACCTGCTCAGTGTGCGCGAAAGGATTCACTCGATCATCCTCCCTATTGGCACATCAGTCAGTTCACACTGGAGTATGGCCATTCATTTGCTCAGACTGTGGGAAGGGATTCATTCGGTCATGTGATCTGCTGGCACACCAGCGATTTCACACTGGGGAGAGGCCGTTCACCTGCTGTGAATGTGGGAGGGGATTCGCTCGGTCATCTGATCTACTGATACACCAGTCAGTTCACACTGGTGAGAGGCCATTCACGTGCTCAGACTGTGGGAAGGGCTTCATTCTGTCACACGAACAACTGGTACACAAGTCAGTTCACACTGGGGAGTGGCCATTCAGCTGATCAGACTGTGGGAAGGGATTCACTCAGTCATCTCAACTACAGAGACACCAGCGAGTTCACACCGAGTAGAGGCCGATCAACTGGTCAGTCTTTAGGAAAAGTTTCTCTCAGCCAAATCAGCGAGTTCACACTGGGGAGTGGCCGTTCACCTGCAGTGAATGTGGGAAGTGATTCACTAAGTAATCTAAGCGTATGTAACTCTCGCTTCAGCTAGCAGCTTAATATAGCTTAATTTGCCCGCCCCCCCCAGCCCGGCCAAACTTAAGAAATCTCTTTTGGGTGGATGCTGTGTGATGTGTCCCCTGTTACAAATCAGTACCCTGAAATTACAAACAGTACACAACATGTGATTAAACAATTGAGATTTATAATTCTTACTTTGACTACAGGGTTAGTAAAGACAACAAAAAGAAAGAAAAAGAGCCCACTCTCTCCATTCGCGTCTTCTCATCTCTCCCCAGCAAAAAAAAAACATGAAAATCTCTCTTCCAGACTCAGAAGAAGGAACATTTCTCTCATTGGATACACCCGCACTCCAAATCCCTGTTTTCTCCAGTCGTAACCTAAACATTGTTATACTTGTGACAGACCACCGGGTTCACACTGGGGAGAAAGTTTCAATGAGCTGCATGCTGGATATTTGTCCATCACCGTTGCTGAATGCAATTTCGAGAGTGACTGTCGGTGCTGAAATCTGCAATTATTGCTGCTGCTCACCACACCCAGGTCTGCACCCTGGTCACTGGGCACGGGAGGAGTTTCTTCTGCTGCATATTCACCTTTAATGGGACTGGAGTTTAATATTCTGGATCTGAGACAAGTAAATCAGTTCTATTTTAAACTCTGTCTCCGGTACTTAGTGAATCTTTAACACACCTAGTGCACAGTAGAGGGTCAACTCAGGCTGGCTGGCCCCTGCCAGTGATTTTGTTCCAGGACAGTCCTTTTAAATCCTCCCCTGTTGTTCCCCTCTCGCTCTCCCTGTGGTGATGGGTTCCAAACAGTCACCATCCTGTGGATGAAGAGGTTTCCCTGAATTTTCTGCAGACTGAAGAAATTGAGCTGACTGCAGTTCTGTCTGAGATGTTCTGAAATCTCTGGGCTGAGGAAGAATGAATTTGGGAGTTACCCTCCTTATTCATGGCTCATTTCCAGATTATGGGTCATTTTCCCTGCTTCTGAAGGGTTGTTGAAAGCACCGCTGTCCTCTAAAGACTGAAAGCAGAATGGGAAACCATCCGTTGGATGTTCAACGGAGCCGGGTCAGAAACCAGAGGCGGGTCTGCACAGGGCAGAGTTTGGGGCTCTGGACGATGGTCGGGGTAAGAACGTATGATGAGGAGAAGGGAATCAGCAGCGGGGCGTGGCAACGAATGACAGAGTAGCAACATTTGGAAGCTGATTGACAGAGAAAATATTTCGGTTGTCTGACTGATGACACAAACAATGCCTGTGGTGAGGTGCTCCACTGGTTGAGGAACGTATGTGTGTTTGGAATGGTTTTATCTATTGGGGGAGTTGTTCCTGCTTGTTTATCCTGTAATATTATATCTGAATGGTTACTATGGATTGTCCTATCTGAAATAATGTATTGATTATAAAACATATAGAATAGTACAGCACATTACAGGCCCTTCGGCCCGCAATGTTGTGCCGACTCTCAAACCCTGCCTCCCATATAGCCTCCCACCTTAAATTCCTCCATATACCTGTCTAGTAGTCTCTTAAATTTCACTAGTGTATCTGCCTCCACCACTGACTCGGGCAGTGCATTCCACGCACCAACTACTCTCTGAGTGAAAAACCTTCCTCTAATATCCCCCTTGAACTTCCCTCCCCTTACCATAAAGCCATATCCTCTTGTACTGAGCAGTGGTGCCCTGGGGAAGAGGCGCTGGCTGTCCACTCTGTCTATTCCTCTTAATATCTTGTACATCTCTATCATGTCTCCTCTCATCCTCCTCCTCTCCATAGAGTAAAGCCCTAGCTCCCTTAATCTCTGATCATAATCCATACTCTCTAAACCAGGCAGCATCCTGGTAAATCTCCTCTGTACCCTTTCCAATGCTTCCACATCCTTCCTATAGTGAGGTGACCAGAACTGGACACAGTACTCCAAGTGTGGCCTAACTAGAGTTTATAGAGCTGCATCATTACATCGCGTCTCTTAAACTCTATCCCTCGACTTATGAAAGCTAACACCCCATAAGCTTTCTTAACTACCCTATCTACCTGTGAGGCAACCTTCAGGGATCTGTGGACATGTACCCCCAGATCCCTCTACTCCTCCACACTACCAAGTATCCTGCCATTTACTTGGAGTTTATCATATAAATTGTAATATTTTGACTCTAAAACTGGATCAGGCTTGAATTTATGGTGCCTTTAGTAATGGAGGGCATTTATGAGTTTGTATTTTAAAGCAAGATTTTGGTGAATGATTAATGAATTAATTAGGTCACTTGAGTTCAAGGAACCCTTCGGGCGAAGTGCTCTTAATATGATCAAATTCACCCTGACATTAGAGAAGGTGACATTAATGTTACCCTGACATTAAAGTCAGATGTGTAATTTGAGAGCAAGAGAGAAGAATTGGACAAAATTGATTTGAAAAGAACACGGGCAGGGATGAAAACAGAATAGCAATGGCTGGAATTTCTGGAAGCAATTCGGAAGGTACAGGGTATATACACATCACAAAGAGCAAATAGTATTCTAAAGGTAAGGTGACAAAACCGTGGCTGATAAGAGAAACCAAAGACAATGTAAAAACCAAGGAGAGGGCACAGAGCAAAAATTATTTGGAAGTTAGAGAATTGGGAAGCTTTTAAAAACAAACAGAATGCAACTAAAATAATTAAGAAGGAAAAGATGGAATACATAGATGAGCTAGCCCGCAATATTAAAGAGGATACCAATTTTTTCTTCAGGTACATATATTGTAAAAGAGAGGCTGAAGTGGATATCGGACCACTGAAAAATGATGCTGGACAGCTAGTACTGGGGTGGGGGTGCAAGGTGATGGCAGATGAACTGAATAAGTCTTGTACATCACTCTTATCTGTCGAAGACACTGGCAGGAATATGGAAGTCCCAGATGTCAGTGGTCAGAATGTGTAAAGTTACGTTACACGGGAGAAGGTTCTTTGGGAAACAGAGATGGTCTGAAGGTAAATAGGTCACCTGGACCAGATGGTGTACACCCCAGAGATCTGAAAGAGGTGGCTGAAGTGATGTGGAGGCATTGGCAATGATCCTTCGAGAATCGTTAAGGAAATAAAATCCAAAGAAGATTTTTCCTTCACTGCTCCCCCTCTCCCAGTTTCACCCATCACCTACCACGTCTTCCACCCCTCCAACCCCCACACTTCTTCCTCTGACGTCTCATCTTCTTTGTTCCCAGTCCTGATGAAGGGTCTCGGCCCGAAACGTCGACTGTTTACTATTTCCCATATATGCTGCCTGGCCTCCTAGCTTACTCCAGCATTTTGTGTATGTGTTGCTTGGATTTCCAGCATCCACAGATTCTCTCCTGTTTTTGATAAAAGCAAAAGCGGGGTCACGTAATATAGCAAGAAAACAGTGGGAAGTGAGAGGATTGGAAATCTTTTACATAACCAACAGGAGACAACAAAAAAAGCACACACACACAGGAGAGACATGATGAAAAATTAAGGTAAGTGAGCCAAAAATATCAGGTATTAAAAGTTGTTCAGATATATAAAGAGTAAAAGAGGGGCAAGAGTTGATATTGTACCACTGGAAGATGATGCTGACGAGTTAGTAATAGAGCAAAGAAATCGCGGCCGAATGTAATAAGTATCTTGTGTCAATCTTCACTGTGTCAGACACTCGCAGTATAAGACTATCAGACATAGGAGCAGAATTAGGCCACTCAGCCCCATCGAGTCTGCTCCGCCGTTCTATCATGGCTGATCCCAGTTCTCACTCAACCCCATGCACCTGTCTCCTCGGCATATCCTGTAATGCCTCGACTGATCCGTAAACTGGAGACAGAAGGAGACGAGGTGCGAGATCAGACTGCAAGGTTTGAGCGGCTCAGGGACCGTGTGACCATTGCTCCCATTCTGACTTCGTCTCCGCATTCCGACACTGCCCCCTTGTGGTGACACTGTGCCGCCTGCTTTCTGTGCTGTTGCTCTTTCAACTTTGCCAATGGAAGCACGGCCGTCACTGTATTGCCACCGGCGTCAGTTATCACAGTGTGCAGTTGTGCCTCTTCTTCCCAGACGATATCTTACTGCAGGCCGTCATTACACTTCACTCGACATATCTGCAGCGGTTTGCCGAGGTACTTGATGAGATGCCGAAACTCGGCAGGCTCCTGCGGGTTTAAAAGTGTTGGCGTGCTTTCCTCGCAATGATATTTATACGGGGGTTCCAGGACTGGTTCTCGGCGAGAGTCGTACCCAGAAATTTAAAGTTACTGACCCTCTCCACCTCTGATCCTCTGCTGATTACTGGCGCATGGACCGCTGGTTTCTCAAAGGTCGAACATTTATCTGATGATTACGTCACTTTGCTCGTGACTCCCTCGGGTGAAAACAATTTAATATCACACATAGAGCAGGACAGTGCAGGAGCAGAGCCTTCGGTCATCGAAAAAAAGTTGAAGTCACATGACGAACAAGAGAATTCTTCAAAGACGAACATGGACAAATGATAACAAACCCGTTCAGGATAATGAAAGGAGGTCTCAGTATTCAGAAAATTCTAATCTGAACATAACCCGTGTTCACAGAAATGACATGGGAAAATATAAATGTACTATAAACAATGAGTTCAGTAGTGACAGAGCTGAGATCTACCTGCATGTTAACTATAAGTTTGCAGATGGCTCATTACATCAAATTGCCTTCAGTATTACTGATTACAGAAACAGCATACCATATCGATTCCCTTTGAAGATGGACCAGACAACTTCATGATTCAGCTTCAGGGTCCACCTGTTACAGATATCGTTACAAGCCTGAAATTATCTTGTTCTGCCCAGTCAGTTCCCACTGCTGACAATAGATGGCGCAATGGGATAACCTATGTGCAGACAGGCCAGGACAACCCCACCGAGTCGGTAAACAACGTTGACCGTAGAAATTATACTTGTCAGATTGAGATCAAAGTAACCATGAAACACAGCGGCTTTTCTGTAAAGATCACTGTACCGGGCAAGTGGAAGTTTCTGTCAATATTCAACTTCCAAACACCGCTTCAACTTTTGAGCAATTTTATTTTGCAGTTCTATTCTATCTACTTTATTCGTCATATTAAAGAAAAAAACTGTTTATCAGGGATAGGGAAGGTGGAGCAGAGTAACAGGTATACTAGAGGTGCTTCAGGGCTTTTTAATTGTAAGTCAAATTCCGGGATTTATTTATGTCAAATTTCCGCGGATGTTCATTTAAGTCTCCAGCGAAAAACGTCCCATGCTTGCCAAAACATTTTAACTCTTCATTTAAAATAATGGAGAACCGTGCCGGTTTATCTGCCTCTGTCACAGAGGGAAATTCTGTGCCCATGTTTGTAAGCAGGATTTCCCATCGCTTCTCTTCACACCGGCAGCTTCATTTGGAATCACAGCTGACTGTGAAATGAAGCTCTTGAAGATTTGAGAAGCCGATCTCTTTCTCAGAGTTCAGACCTTCGTGCAGCGCCGACGTGACTTCACGACGTTAAGGAATCGATCCATTTGTGAATGAAATTCAGCCACTGCACATACTGAACGAACCAATCTTATGCAAACTAAATTAATTAGGCAGTGAAAAAAAGAGGCGGAGAAAATGAAACGTATCCTCTCCATGATTCCGTAGAATTATATCCGGGAACTCCTTTTTATAAACTCCAATTCGTTTGCCATTCAGGCTAATATGTTGGACAGGATACAAAGTGGGTCTACCGAGCCCAGCTGATGTGATTGGACTGCAGTAGAAATGAGTCATTCCATTCCTCTTTCAGTTCTATTGGCAGAGCACGTGTCTCGTGTCAATGTAAACATCAACTCGTACAGTCTCAGAAAAACAACGATACAGTTGTATACACCTGTGACGTTAAGACACAATTCAGAAAGAACATCATTACAAGACATCTAACATCAATATCTCGATTTTCAGAAAACCGCGTCTGAACATAACCCGCCTGAACAGAAATGCCACAGGAAATTATAGACGTGCTGTCAATATTCATTGCAACAGCGACAGTGCAGAGATCTACCTGCAAGTTAATTGTAGGTACGCAGGTTGCTCATTCCATTAATTTGCATTCAGTATTACCGATCACGGAAACAGCAGACAATCTGTATTTCTGTTGTAGATGAGCCAGTCAACATCAGGATTCAGCTGCAGGGTTCTGTTTTCAAAATACTGTCTCAAGTCTGAAATTAACTTGTCCTGTCCAGTCAGTTCCCAATACTGTTTCAAGTCCTGTGACCTGACGAAACAGGATGAAGCACGGCAAAGGTTGACATTCGCGAGATGCATTTCCATTGTTTTCGGTACAATTGAGTGATCGTGGAATTGAGCTCGGGAAGTGTTGGTTACACAATGCCAGTTTGCTCAGAACCAACTTCATGGAAGGTCTGGAGTGATTTATTTAGAAGTCAATTTGCCGGAAATTTAATATCTTCATTTAACCCTACGGCGAAGAGTATTTCATGTTTCCCAGAGCATGGAGAACTAAAGAGCAGACAGAACTATTCAGTTAAAATTACGGTGAGCCATGTCGGCTTACCTGCTTCGGTACCCGAGGGACATACTGTGCCCAGGCCTGTCAGCAGGATCGCTCAAAGCCGTTCTTCACAGTCGCAGCTTCAGTTGACGTCACGACGTATTGTCGAGTGAAACTCCTGACGTTTTGAGAAGTCGATGCGTCTCTCAGAATACAGATCCCCGAGCAGTGCAAACCTGATTTCACGAAGTTAAGGAAACAACCCCTTTGTGAATAAAATACAGCCGCTGTGCATATTGAAGGAATTAATCATGGAGCCAGTTACCCGGGGTATAAGTCACATAACATTAAGGGGCAGAAACAGAATCTGATGGAGACAGTGAGCAGGTCGGGAAGCATCTATGAAAGGAAAAACAGAAGTCGACATTGCAATGCAGGACTGGGAGGTGGGGAAACAATAAAGTATTAAATGAACCTTCACCGGAGAGAGAGGGAAATGGGGCCGATGGGACTCGTGCAGCAGTTCTGACGGAGCATCTTCGACTTGAAATCTTGACCGTTCCTTATCCACGGAGGCTGCTCGACAGCCTGAGTGTTTTCCGGGATTTCCTTTTTCTTTTTGATACTTCCAACATCGCCAGCGCTTGCGTTGTTGTCTCCATGTGTGCATCCGATATCAGATGTTCTGGACACTGTAGGTACAAAACAAGTCTCTGATCTGACAAAACAGGATGAAGCACGTCAAAGGTTGACTGTCGTGAAATGTTTTTCCATTGTTTTTGGTACAATTAAGTATTCGTTGAATTGATTTCGGGAAGTGTTGGTTACACAATGCCAGTTTGCTCAGAACCAAATTAATTTACAACAAAGGCTGGAGCCGACTGCAGCTGCCGAAATCAGATCCACGGCAACACAATTAACCCTTTATTAGCGTCCAGTGAGAGGGAGAGAGAACGGAGAGAGAGAGATTGAACCCGGTATTCTGTAGCTGCGCCACAGCAGAACACTTTGGTCTCTGATCTCCTGTCAGTGATTTCTTTCCGACTGTCATTTCTTCCTCGAATGGGTACAAATTACTGTAAGGACACGCTGGTTCAGGCAGCAGCTGTGGAGAGAGACGCAGTCTGCGTTTCGGGTCCGAGATCCCGAATGAAGGTACCAGGACCCAAACCATCAGCTGGTTCTCCCACCCAGACGGTAGGCAGTGTTCCACGTGTACTTAAACACACCCAAACTGGTCATTACCTTTCCCCAGCCGCTTTCTGGAACATCTGCAATGTCTCTGACGCTCTTCTGGCTGCTGGGGCCAGTATTGGGGACCCTGTTGATCAGCGGAGGGGAAACTAGATTTGTAAACTGCACGTCAGCTAGATTTGAACAAGAGTCTAGTTACTGCTGAAGACGTGATCACTGGCGTTTCAGTTTGACCCGCTTTCCCTCCTCCAACATTCCTGTGCTGGTTTCTTGTCATTTCTTTTCCAGTCTTGATGAAGGGCTTTGGACTGCAACACTGTCCTTCCATGTATTCTGCAAGACTTTTTGAGTCCCTCGAGCATTGTGTGTGTGTAACTGTTGGGCGTGTGAAAACAACTCTCAGATTATTTTCAGAAACGTGTTCGACAATTTACAAGGAATGCGGAGGAGTCTGAACTCGCATCACCCAATTGTTGCCACCCACCCGGGTCCCTGACAGTATTCAATCCTTCAGAAGCGACAACATGTTGGAGTCTGTCGCTTCTGCAACATCGGTCACAGTGCACCCATGGGTGGGGCCGATGCCCGCCAGCTCCCGAGATGTGTGTGTGTGTGTGTGTGTGTGTGTGTGTGTGTGTGTGTGTGTGTGTGTGTGTGTGTGTGTGTGTGTGTGTGTGTGTGTGTGAAGAGCGGGTTAGAGGGCACTGTGGGGGATGGGTTGTGTGTCCTGTAGTTTAGTATCATTACAGTCTCCTGGAACTGATTCAGCGCTTGAGTGTGTTGAGAAGGCTTGGATGTGGAGTGAATCCTATAATTAGTACAGCCTCAGGTCCCGATGGAAAAATAAACTCTTATTTACTTCGATGTTTAAATCAGCCTGTATTTTGCTCTTCATGAACTAACCCGTGGAGGAGAGGGAGAGAAACATCAGAAAGTGGGTTCTGTTTGTATTGTTTATTGTTTAATTGCACTGCTGAGGAACTATGAGGAAGTCATTACCACAGTTTCCCTTTTCTCTCTTACCTGTTCGCAGACAGTGTCGAGTTCGACTCCGCTGTAGTTCCCTTCCTCCACCAGCGACACCTAGTGGCCGATGTGTGCAACGTTTACAGAACTGCATCATCTTTACTCACCAGGGTTATTCCACCAGCCCCTCCTGAACTCTCACTCCCCACCCATCATCTCCTGCTCTGAGGCCAAAGGGCAGAAAAGAGAAGGAGAAGCCCCGCTCGGAAAACCGTCTCCCGTGCCTTCACACTGGTGGGGTCCGAAGCCGGCAACTGCCTGCCTGACAGCACTTTGCGAGCAACTTCCCCAATCGTGACTTTGCCGGCGATTCCTGAGTTTCTGTTTTACTGCATAGATCTTTGTCATTAACCGAGGCGCCCATGGACCCTCGGCTGGGAACCCGTGACCGATATCCGGGCGGCTTCCAACACCCCGGAGAGGATAACACAGGATTAACTGAACTCTCTTCAACGCACACGGTCCTCTGATCGAGACAGCATCCTGGTGAACTTCCTCGGCGCCCTCTCTAATGCTCCAGAACGCTCCGGTTCCAAACAATTTTCAAACTCCACCCCCACATCTCGTCATCAGTCTGCGTCTGTCCGGTCTGGCCTCTGTTTCACAACTGTGAACAGTCAATATATTCTTGTCGGTCAGTATGGAAATAAAACAACTGGAGAGCGTTGTAAACTGAGGAAACAACACAAAACAGAGGACACAGACAGAGAAATCTCCAGCGCACCACAGGCCTTTCGGCCCACAATACTGAGCCGACCAGGTGACCTACTCTAGAAACTGCCGAGAATTTCCCTACCGCATCGCCCTGTATTTTTCTGTGATCCATGAACCTACCAAAGAGTGTCTTAAAAGATCCTAGTGTATCTGACTCCATCACCGTCGCTGGCAGTGCGTTCCGTGCACCCGCTTGGATGGGTACTGTCTCCGTCTCTGAGATTCCAGACCCTCTCTGAAACCCCAACCAACATATTCACCCCCTTCCTATCTCTGTAAAGATCCGACTGCCAAAATTAGGGGTAATCGGGACAGAGGAAGGAGAAGAAGATCGGCTGTGGTGGGGGAGGGGGGTGGTTGGAGGGAGAGCTAGATTGGTATCTGATGCACAGAGTGCCTGAAGGGTGAACGGTCCAGCAAATGATGCGGTTAATCATCCAGGGTCAGGATGTCACCTCCAGAGCCCACAGCGCCTGCTAGTTCAAAGGGAAAAGGCGATTATACATCACTTTTGCCCCCAAGTTAAATTTTGGACTCTGTGGAGAGACGGTAGTCTTCACCGCCACCCACTCCCGTCATGAAAGATGGAGGAGGCATTGCACGGTTTACCCTGTAAAACTTTCTTATTCTGAATGAAGATTATTTTCAGCTCATTCCCCTGTTTCCTCCTGGACTCTCTGTAATTGCCTGCAGGGCCCCGTGCTGGTGACGTTGCTGCTTCACGGGGGCCGGACTAGAGGGTTGTGGAGTGCCCGTCCCTGACTGAATTCAAAGATTACTCGTCATCAAAGGAATTGGACGATATCGATCTGCCTTGAGTTTGTTGACTGACAGATCAGGCTTGAGGCTTTGAATGTCCAACTGCTGCTCCGATTTCCGATGTTCTTATGAAATCCCCCTCTTCCCTTCGAAACAGCATTCTTGCCGTTCGGCCCTGTGCTCTGCTTTCTATTGAAAGTACATTGGCCTCGAAGATGTTACAGAACAGTTACACTGCTCCCCGTCGTTTCACTCCGGGCTGCTATCCACTGTGCCCCTTCCTTCTCCAGTCGACTTCGCTTCTCCGGCGAATTCTCGCAATTTCCAGGTAAGATGATGCTAAGGAGACAGAACAGATCCTGGAGATTGAAGGAGACGAGGTGCAAGGTGGAGCGGCTCGGGGAGGCGTGTGACCGTTGCTCCCATATTGATCTCGTGTCCGTATCTTCCACACTGCCCCCTTGTGGTGACACCGTCCTGCCTGTTTTCTGCGCTGATGCTCTTTCAACTCTGCCAGTGAAAGTCCTGACGTCACTGTATTGCCGCCGGTGTCATTTATCGCCGCCGCAGTTGTGTTTCTTCTTTTGTCATGCCCGGCCGCTGAAATTCCTGAGCTGAGCTGCCGAATACAGCAATACCCTTCTCATATGCAGGGAATTCTATTTGGGTTATAAATGAGAGACCCCTCTGAATTACCACGCCTTTACATGTGTTCTGCAAACGGGAGGCATGTCTTTCGCTTGTTTGTTGTTGTTTGTTAGAGCTGATCCTCAAGAGGAGAATTTGCAACAACAGCCGCTGTTCCCGCTGATACACTGAACACAATCTACTTTGCAGAAACAGTGATTCAATGGCATTTGGTTTGTTAATGCTGATATTCAGGAGGATTTTGTTGGGCAATGCGGGGAACACCGTTACTTTGGCATGCGACTGTGAGATGCTCTGAAGACAAGTAGACCTTGTGGGTTTATAACAAAGACTTTGGATAATGAAGGTGCGAAACATTGTTTCAAGCTCGCAGTGTTTGAAGGAAATTACACATGGAGTCCAGAGCACATTACACTCCGGTTAGGTCAAAATGCCTTGCGATCTCACGCCACCAGATGATCTATGAAGATGTGTCAAATTCGAGATTCCTGAAACAATCGTTATGAAAGAACGGTGAGGGAGATTGACAAGGTAGGAGCTGAAACTTCAGATTTCCATTTCTCTTTCAAGTTCGCAAACTGGACACGTTAACCGGTCATTAATAATTCGGTAAACGCGAGACGTGGAACAGACCGTCTGACCCCTTCTTTCCGCTCCACCCAGCGTGAAGATCTCGTCCAATCTGATCTTGGTGTCACATCCATGTCCCGACCCGTACATTATCAACTCCAAAATGTCCAATGACTGGTTGTTCCATCTCTAAACAGGGCATATTCAAGGACAGCCGCAATTTGCCAGCCCTCACTGCACTCCCAGAACCATCACCACCCTTAGAGCTGTCAATGATAGAGAATTCCAAGGGTCGGCAATACCCCGTCAGTACAAACACCTCCAGGACTGCATTTTAATGTCATGAACACTCACGCTGAATTATTTGCCTCGTCAATCTCCAAGACAGACCGATGCAGGATCTTACAGGAAATGAATAAATCCTTAGTAACAGCAAACACGCAGCAGAAATGGGGACCCCGAGAAAAGCTGGGAATGCGGGAAATATAGAGTAACACATGCTATGTACTCCTAGGGTTCAGTTTTTCTGTGGGCTGTCAGTTTTAAACCCCGGGTGAATGAGACTGACCTTCGGACACTGTTTGTGATGCTCGAAAGAGAGATAAAGAGAGAGAGAGCGAGAGAGAGAGAGAGGGGGGGAGAAAGTGGGGGGAGGGAGAGAGTGATAGAGTGGGGAGAAAGGGAGAGAGAGAGAGAGAAAGAGAGAGAGAGAGAGAGAGAGAGAGAGAGAGAGAGAGAGAGAGAGAGAGAGAGAGAGAGAGAGAGAGAGAGAGAGACACGCGTGAGAGAGAGAGGTGGAGTTATTTGATGGACAAACGATGTTACAGTTTCTCTGCAGCTTGTTTACTTTTCACAGGGACAGTCACGGACACACAGACTCACACAGTTCAGAGTCACAATGGATTCGGTCAATGGAAGACAGGAGTGAGTCGGTCGCTGGTTTAAACTATCAGTAGCCCAAAAGGCTGTGAATTAAGATTGATGCTGAGTATTGACAAATGACTCTCACAAGATCTGCAACAAGATGTTTTGCAGAGAAGACAAGAGAGAGTGTCGCCACCACATTGGGATTTCCCGCAGCTGAATCCGGGTGTGGTACCACATGTGTTGAAAGGATGTTCGTTGAAGATCACTGTCGGTGATATTTCGTGTGTGGAGTGGAACAACTTCGAAGATAAAACCTACTGCAATTGCTATTTCGTATTGCTGTCGTGGAATCTGTGGAATATCGATGTAATTGCCGTCTCACAACATTCGCCTTTGGATGACAAACAGCTCGCATTAATTAACCTGTGCATTTAAACTGAACTGTCTAACACAACATAGCAAAACTGTATCACTTACCACCTGAGTTTGATGAAGTTTTGTGGATTTATATATTTACACCTATATATGCTCAACACCGTTAACTCTTGATTTACCTGTTTTAGGTGACTATGGGACGTAGCTACTAATAAAATAGTGGTTTGTTAACAGCAAAACCAGACTCCGGGTGTGTTCCATTGCTGCTGATGCTTTCACAGCGTTGCGTGTACGTCACACGCAGAAAATGCCGGAGGAACTCAGCAGGCTAGGCAGCAGAAGGTAGAACTGGAATATAGTAAACATTTGACATTTCGGGGCCCAGTCCCTTCATCAGGACTGGAAAGGAGGTTCGAAGGATTCAGACTAAGAGAGTACCGGAAGTGGAGGAAGAAGAACAAGGTGGCATGTGGTAGGCAGAAAAAGGGTAAGGGGGTGGGCTGAGGTAATGAGCTGTTCACTTGGTTTGCGGAAGAGATAGAGGGCAGGAGAGGGAGGCTGTCTAACTGGAGAGGAAATAAGACTACGGAAGAAAGGGGAAGGGAGAAGAGGAACAGAGGGAGGTTACGGGGAGTTAAGGAGATAGAAAGGGAAAGGGGAATGGGGAATGTTAAAGGAGAGGGCATCAGAGCAGTGTCAGAAATTCAACAGCAAAGTTGAGGACAGTTGGAATTTTGAGGCGAAGTTGATGAATTTGTTGAATCAGCATGGGCGCGGGAAAAGCGACGAGCAGTCGACATATTGAGACGGAAAACTTCACGAGCAGACAAAACAAACGAAACCCCCTGCACTAAGGGCCAGTCAACATCAGGAAAATTAAAATCTCCCATCAGAAGAACCCTATCATTATTTCACTGTTCCAGAATCTGCCTCTGTATTTTCTCCTCGATATCCCTGTTAGGAATGGTGGGTCTATAGGAGAGTTTTTGCCTCTTTCCTGTTTCTGCTTTCCGCCTACACTCCCTCAGTGCAGAATAATTCCATGACTTCCACTTTTTCTGCAAACCAGACAATATCCCTGAATAACAATGCCACGCTCCTCCCTCTTTTACCTCCCTTCCTGTCCGTTGTGAAATATATAAAGCCCGGTACACTCAACTTTCCTGCCACTGAGATATCCAAGTCCCTGCAATGTCTAGAAAGTCCTAGTCTCACGTATTGATCCGTGTTCTAAGAACAGTTGCCTTGTTTAAGATGCTCCTTACATTAAAGTGGACTCATCTCAAATCACCAGGCTGAGTGTTTCCGTGTTCTATCATCTGCCTATCCTTCGTCACAAACTCCCTGCAAGCTGCCCCTACTTGTGCGCCAACTGCCCCATCCTCCGCCTCTTCTCTTCGCCCCCCTCCGAACTGTTGTTTAATATCTCCCCATTAGCATTACCTAACCTAAATTTTGGCCGTCAGAATAAATGCTATGTTTGCCATGAGCCAAGCACAGCACACCATCAAACACCGTAAAGCATGGTTGTGGCTGCATCATGCCGTGGGGATGCTTCACTACATCAGGCCCTGGAAGGCTTGTGAAGTTAGAGGGTAAAATTAATGCAGGGAAATACAGGGAGTTGTTGCTGCAGCGACACCTGCTGGTTGAGTGATGTCACAGCAGCAGGCTTGCTGTTCGTGTCAGGGAGAACAAAAAGCTGATTGTGGTCTTCAGAAAGGGTAGGACGAGGGAACACGGGCCAATTCTCACAGAGCTATCAGAAGTGGAGAAAATCAGTAATTTCAAGATCCTGTGCGTCAAGATGTCTGAGGATCTAAAATGGTCCCAACACATTGATGCGTCAGTATTTCCTTAAGTGTTTGAGGAAATTTGGTTTGACAACTAAAACACTCGAAAAGGTCTACAGGTGTGCAGTGTGGGGGGGCATTCGGACTGGCTGCAGTGCGATGGTGGAGGGGGGTAGGGGGTAGGTTGGCAACGCCGGAGGATCGAAAGAAGCTACTGGATGTTGTAAAATCATGATAGGTACCATCCTCCTTTTTAACAAGACACCTTCAAGGAGAGGTGCTGCAGAAAGGCGGCGTTCATCAAAAAGGAACCCCGTCACCCTGGACAGCCCCCCTCTCAATGTCATCAGCGATCGGGAAGGAGGAACAGAAGCCTGAAGACACACGCTTAGGGATTCAGGAACAGCTTCACCCCTCTGCCGTCGGGTTATAAATAGACATTGAACCCATGAACATTCCCTCACCTTTTCATATTATTTCTGTTTTCCGCTATTTTACTTTCACTATCTAATATCAATATCCTTTAAACCAATTATTTGAACTGAAAGATGTTGCTTCTGCAAGATCAGTTTGTCGCCTCCCAGAAAATTTGTTACAAAGATCAGAATTTGTTGTTTATTGAAACTCAGATAAAATAGTTTTTTTTCCTCTTTGATAATACAGAAAACGTTTCAAAGTTAGCGATATGTGATACATTAAAAGCTTATTTACATGATCAGATTATTTCGTAGAAGGGTATGCTGAAGAAACAGACAAGAATGCAAATAGATAAAATTTCTAAACAAATTTAAGATTCAGATTACACCAATGCAACCACTCCAAATATAGATTTGTTTAAAAGAAGAGTGGAATTACAATTACAATATAACTTAACATTAACTTATCCTATTGAAGGATAATTGCTTAAATTGAAAAGTCAGTTTTATATTTATGGGGATAAAATAACAATCTCTTAGCTTCCGAATTAAGGGCAGCTAGAGCTAAAAGACGGATTTTAAAGATTCGTAAAGATAATCGGGATTTAGTTAGTAACCATGAAGACATTAATCATATTTTTCAGGATTTTTATTCTGATCTTTATAAATCTCAATTTAAAACAGATTCCTCTAAAATGAATGCTTTTTACATAAGATTTAATTTCCTCAAATTACTGTTGAAGATCAACAGATGCTTAATGCTTAAATTGCTGAGAATTAAATTCAGAAAGCTATATTTTCAATGCCATTAGGTAAAGGTCCTGGACTTGATGCTTATGTGTTAGGATTTTACAAAAAACAAAATACTCTCTCCATATCTATTGGAAATATTTCATGAATCTTTTGAGAAGGGTAGTTTACCTTCTTCTTTTTATGAAACTTCTGTTTCCTTAAGGAAGATAAAGATCCTGCTGAATGGTCATCATATAGGCCTATTTCGTTATTAAATGTGGACGCAAAATTCTCTCTACGATAATGGCTAACCATTTGGAAGTACTTTAACTAAAATTATTTCCATGGCTCAAACAGGCTTTATTAAAGGCCGTTACACTTTCTCCAATGTTCCGAGATTGATTAACATTATATATTCATCATTATCTAAGAAACCCCAACGTATTATTTCTCTTGATGTAGTAAATGTATTTGATAGAGTTGAGTGGGCATGTCTGTTTAAGGTATTAGAAACATTTTTGTTCTGGTAATAATTTTAATAGATGGATTCAAATGATCTATAAGAACTCCTACTGCTACTGTTATTACGAATAATCTAAGGTCCTCTTCTTTGCACTTTCACGAGGTACTAGACAGGGATATCCATTAAGACCCTTTATTATTTAATCTTGTACGGGAGCCTTTGGCCATAATAGTTCGTGAACCTAAAGATATTCATGGTAACTCTATAAATGGGACTACACATAAAATTTCTCTTTCCGCAGATGATCTTTTGGTTATATTTAGAACTCTGAAGAAACTATTCCTAATCGTCTGGACATAATAAATGATTTTAGACAATTTTCAGGATATAAAACTTGACTTAAATAAAAGTGAATTGTTTACACTAAATGCTTCTGTTTCCATATATAACGATATTCAATTTAGAATTGTTATTCATTTAAATATTTAGGTATTAAAAAATACTAAATAAAATAAAGATCTTTATAAAGTTAATGTAGTTCCACTAATGGACTTTATGAAACAATTATCTTCTGGATGGAAACCACTTACACTTTCTTTGATAGGTCGTATCCATGTCGTGAAAGTGATGATTTTATCCAGATATTTATAAATTTTCAAAGTATACCTATCTTTTTTTAATAAAAAAATTAGATTAAGTTGACTGTATTATTTCGTCCTTTCTTTGGAATAATAAAAGACCAAGAATTAATAAGTATCATTTACAAAAATCTAAAAAAGATGGTGGACTTGCACTTCTTAATATAAGGCTGTATTATTCAGCTGTTAATACTCAACAATTATGTTTTGGCTATATTAGCATGACAAGTGCCAAAAACCAGATTGGATTGATCTGGAATTAAAAGCTATCAAACAATTTCATTTAACCTCATCTTTAGGAGCTCCATTACCTTTACATCACTCTATGAAATTCCAAATTTAAATCTCTACCCTGTTATTAAGCAGTCCTTACGGATTTGGTTTCAGTTTCAGAAATTTTTAAAATTTTAAACAATTTAAATTGTCTAGCTCTTCATATCGATATGTTTTATTTAAACCTTCAATATCTGATCCCATTTTTCTATTACGGAGAATAAGGGATCTTTTTTTTTTTGCTGATTTGTTTTGTGGGGGACGATTGATGACTTTTGAAGTGTTAATTAGGAAATATTCTCTCTCTCATAAACACTTTTTGCAATATTTTCAGATTAGACATTTTTCACAATAATACTTATCTAAGCTTCGATATTTGCACGAATCTGATTTGCTGGTTACTATTTTGAATATGATTTTTTAGTAAGAGGATCTATGGGTAGAATTTATAATTTATTTTTACTACAAAGATAACCTCTCACTAAAGATTAAATAAGATTGGGAGAGAGAACTTATTATGACCTTTGTTAATGAAGATTAGTTGCGATTTCTGAAATGGTCAATTCTTCTTTGATATATGCCAATCACTGTTTAATTCCATTTAAAATTGTTCACTGCTATTATTTAACAAAGGTGAGACTATCTAAAATATTTCCTAACATAGACAATTACTGCGATAGGTGTCAAACTGAATTAACGACTTTGTCTCAAATGTTCTGGTCCTGTCCTTCATTAAAATCCTTTTGAAATTTTTATTTTCTACAATTTCTAAAGCTCTGAAAATTAATTTACAACCTAATTCATTAACTGCTCTATCTGGAATTGTTTCGCGTCATATTCAGGGTATTTCGTTCTTCAGACCAACATGTAATTGCATTTGTTACATTATTGGCATGAAGGGCTATTTTATTAAAATGGAAAGGACATCTCTGTCCTTACATTAATTCAATGGTTTTCTCAAGTAATGTTAGTCTCAGATTGGAAAAAAATCAGAAGTAGAACTTTTGATCCTCGATTTGATTTTGAGAGAGGATGGGGCTCTTTTGCCAAGTATTATCATTTAATTTGAATTATTTTATATGGTTTCCTTCCAATTTTATTTAAAATAAACATGAATTGGCGGTGATGATTAATTTTTTATGTATATGGACGATGGTGAGTTTGTATCGCTCCGGGGGTTGTTTCCTAATGTTTTTCTTTCTTTTTTTTTCTTTCTCTTGTAGTTAGTGGGGTTTCCTTTATATAAGTTTTTTCATTATCATATCTTATCCTTGTTTGATAAGTTTTTTTCTTTCATATTTAATAATTATATATATTGTTGAAGCTCTGTATCATTTTATAGCTGTCGAAGATTATGTATCAATAAAAAATGTAAATGAATATATTTCATTACAGTAATTAATTTCCCGGTTTACTGATTTGTTTCAGCCAGTTTCTTTGCTGTAAATAACAAAACAAAGCAGGTGAGCTCTACCTACAGTCTGTTTCTGAGCCACCTGGAACCTCCTGTGCACACCAGAAACTCCCGCGCCCTGTTACTGAGCTTAATTACCCTCACTCCTCTGACTCCATCTTGCATTACACACAGCCACCCACAGTGTCTTCCTGTTCAAAGTGCGCATCTGCT
Source organism: Hemitrygon akajei (assembly GCF_048418815.1). NCBI lineage: Eukaryota > Metazoa > Chordata > Chondrichthyes > Myliobatiformes > Dasyatidae > Hemitrygon > Hemitrygon akajei. Next base: position 1,012 of record NW_027331944.1, on the reverse strand, counting down.
CTCCTTTTCACCCTCCAGGGGTCCCATTGTTTATCATGGTTTTACTGTCAAATTACGTATCCACCACCCCTTGTTGCCACTGTCCATCACCTCTCAACCCCTACCGTGGTCTCCATGTTTACACGTCTGACGTCACTCCCATCTTCCAATCAGCCGCGCTTAACTGGATCCTCTGTCACGTGTCAGCTCCCATTGCACCCATCCACTCTCGACACTTTATAAATATCTCCCTCTTTGTCATTCAGACGATAACAGGCGATGACAGTGGAGAATTCACTGCTGCATTTTCATGCAGCTTTACGACTCTCTGCCCGTAGTAACTGCCAGCAAAACTTCTTACTTGGTTTACTTATCCCACACCAGATCTTGCACCAGCCGACTTTGTAAACAATCTCATTGCACTCATCGTGTTCAGTATCACTGTAGGGTCTCGACACGACCCGTGACAGCTCATTACCCTCCACAGAAATAACATGACCGCTGAGTTCTCAGCATTTTTGTGTCTTGTTTCAGATGTCCAGAATTTTCACACTCTCTCTCCTGTCCTTTTCAGAAATACATTTTGTGCGTGACCTGCTGTAGTCTTAATTTCGCAGGTGCGTGTTCTGTTTCCTCAATAATAGACCGCTGCAAATTCACCAAGCTAGATGTCAAACTTACGTCGCCTCATTTCTCAGTTTCTCCTGCTTCCGCTTTCATGAAATAGCGAAGTCTCCTTCACCGCGCTCTGGTAGTAACTTCGGTAAAACATAAGGAATTGAGAAGAGGACAACCAAAGGTTCAACAGACTCCCATTGTCAGACCTTGTGAAACCTCCTGTTGCAGATGGTCAGATCAAGAGTCGTGCTTATAAACATATGTCAATTCCATTTAGACTCTGCTTTCTCACGGCAACCTGTTCCCCCACAATGTTCCGCCTTCCCCACAAGTACAAAACAATATGCGCCAACCTCCTCAGCTATTTGCCTTCTCCTCAATTTACTTCTGTGCGGCCTTTTGCAAAGAACCGAAT